>NC_142620.1:29188610-29339388 GCF_059453375.1 Lepisosteus platostomus | reverse complement strand
TGACAAACTAATTTTCAGATTCTCTGGAAAACCCAACTCTTTGTGCATTCATTTAGCACCCTGTAACATTTCCCCATCGGTACAACCTTCATTCAACAAACCGTACACACTCCCGGCGAAACACAGATTACCCCATGTGTAATGTAAGTCGATAAGGTGCGCTTTTTTCCGAGCAATTACCAGGCTGTACAGAACGGATTTAAATCTTCGGCGGGCACCCCCCTGCATATTCCTAACTATCGTCACCACTAATTGGAGGCTGTCATCGGTGAGAACTTCTGTGTGGCTCTGTTAAAAAATCGGCAGCATTTAATTCTCCGGGGTGTCTCCTGTGTGAGAACAAGGGTTTGTTAAAACCACCCGCAGTCAAACGCAGCTGTACAAAATCATTTGCCCCGATGTTTGGAGAAAGTTCATCCAATATTCTCTGGACTGCACCATGCACAGCATCTATAGCCTGTACATACGAGGCTATTCTGTTGAGATTAACAAAACGAAATTCTTCATGGTGCTCTTTTGCTCTAAAATTATTATAAGACCTGTTACAACAACGTATACGCTCCAGGAAAACTAAGGGGTCTCTATTCGTCCCTGCACCACCACCAACCTGATTCAGATCGTTCAGCACAATCGGTTCTCGGTTTTCAAAGTTACCGACATCCTGTTCTGCTACAGCACCCCCAGGCATTAAGTTATTTTCTACCACTGCAATCTTATTGCGTGGTTCGGGCGGCCCTTGGGAAATCTGATGCCTCTCTCTGAATCTTTTACGACGCAAAAACATGCTTTTGCCAGTTTAATTATTTTTTTAATGTACAAACGCTTGATGTTGGCAAGCGGTCGGTCTTTTAAACACTTTTTAGACCGCTTGTTTAGTCATTTATCCCTGGGGGTCTTCGCCAATGAACCATGAAATAGCATTATCAGGTTATGAAATCCAGAATTTAGAGTGGCATCCTCTTTAGAAAATATGTCTAAGAGGCTAGCAGCGTAAACCTGGATCGGTTTTGGAAACACGGAATGTACACGTGCTAAAGCTGCTCTTAGATTCTCTAAATCCCGCTTTTTATCGACCTCATTAGTGCCCACCGTTGATAGTAACTGTGCAATATACCACACTGAGTCTCGCACATCACCAAACACCAAGTCTCTAATTGCTTTATTATTTCTCTCCAAAGGCTTGACACGTTTGGTTTTGGGAAGAGCATTAACAGCCGTCTTCGATGCAGTCACTACCTTAGGGTCTGACGTTTCCGCCACATTTGTTTCCCCGCTCGTCGATACAGCTGCTGTGTGAATAAATAAAAGACTTTTTTAATACCACGCCAATGCTCCATATCTCAAAATCAGAAAACAACACTGTGATAAAAATGAAAGACTTTTCAACACAACAATCAATGCAATCTTAACGGTCAAAATCAGAAAACTACGATAACTATGATAAAAATGCCACACGTGGAGCATCCTTACACAAAGGGCTGCGGGTGAATGGAATTGAAGGTTCGGGTTCTGTACGGAGAGGGAAAATACCATTAGTGAAAGAACTCAAGCAAATTACCAAAAAATAGAAAAACAGTGGGAATTTTTACTATAGACACATTTAAATGGGCATGCTAAAAGAATGTTTTATATAATACCGACCTCTTCTCCCAGGCGATCTGATAATATGCTCCGCATCCTCTGGTATAACATGAACATCTGCATGTGTCTCCACAAGGTTTTGCGGTGGTATTGTAAACCCCAAACGAGGTTTTTTAAACGTATAGCGACTTGTCCCTTCACCTGCATCTGTGGAATAGACACATACGTGTATTGGTGTGGAGAAAGTACCCCTGTGTCTTTAAGACTCACATGGTCGTAAAGCGTGATTCAAATCATTGTCGTAATTACTCACCAGTGTTGGGTTGCGCCGTAACTGGTCTTTTTACAGCTGTTGTTTTCGGGGCTAATGGAAATGAATGGATACACACAGTCACGACCAGATTACAGAACAACTCCCTGGTAATTCCATTATAATAATTCAATATTGCCTAGTATACAAATATTATACAACGTTTTGCAACTATAGCTAACATGAGACATGCACCGTGACGTTGTAATTTTCTCACAATAAGCCAGATATACATACCGCTGAAATTCGTGGAGTCCTCGTCTTCGTCTATCAAATCGAACAGTGTTAAGTCTGTAAATAGACTATCTTCAGACTGTTGTAATTGATTGGTGTGATCCATTCTGACGAGTTAGTCGATAACGCGAGACTGTAAGAATTGGAATCCAGCCAAAACTTCGCCTGTTACACCCCTGGTACTTATACCCCAAACCGATAAACATTCTCTTCTAAGAAACACACATGGCCCCCCATAAAACCATTAATCTTAGGTACCATTTGGTACGTACTGGGCTGTAGAAATTATTTTAAGAAACATTTTAGAAAACGGTTTAGACCGTTATAATGTTAAATCTATATTATTTTAAGACATACAACGGTGTCTAAATTTCATAGCGGTTAAAACGTGGTGAAAATGTGCCTCGGTGTCTGTGTTTGATTCACCAACAGACCACTAAGAATATTATTAAGCAAAATGTTTTTTATTAACGGTATCGCTATAAGAAAATGAATCGATTCTTTATAGCGACGTGTTCACAAAGGAAGCTTGACGTTTTGAGGTTTTATTTTTTCGCGATGCGATGTTAAGAACACTTTTTGGGTGAAATACATGTGGTGATTATAAATTAGAAAACTTTACATGAATATAAAATGTAGATACAAAACAGCACTATAACTAACAAAACTATAACTCCTATATCTGTCCGTTTATTGTCACTGTTAATTGTACCCGCTTAAAATTAAATTTTTTTACCTCCCTCCCCCTCGCTATGTGGGCACTTTTAACACCCCCACTCTGCATTCCAGAGCCTTTAACTACCATGACGCCGACCCCTCACAGCACGTCTCCCAAATACCTCTAATATGTGATTTTAAAACTTTAAGATCAATCCGTTAAAGTATAAAGAACAACACCCCATCATTTGTTGCCTGTTAATACCTTAAAGACTTTTACGCTTGCGGTGTGTGGAAATTTATTTCAAACTTTCGAAAAAAGCTGTCGCGAATGTGTTATTAAAAATAAGCTGTGTCTTATTACATTATTTTAAAAACTTTAAGACCAACCCCGCGTGTTTAAAATGTATTTTCTGGGTAAACACATCATTTGTGTTTGTGTAGTGTGTTAATACTTTTAAAGTTTAAAACTTATAAACTGATAAGTGAATACTTTTCGCTCTCGATAAAACAATGGGGGAAGGGAGGTCGTTCTAAACCAATACAACCAATTGAAAAATGTCTTGTGTAATGTAGGCGTGCTTACACCATTGGCGCATATTCTTAAACGCTCCGGCTTGACAGGGTCGCAGCGCCCGTTGTGGGGTTCTGCAAAGATGGCTTCTTTGTGTGGAGAAACATCGGGGTCCGCTGCTCTACAAAGTGAAGAGGTAGGCGACTAAAATATTTTTTCTGATCGTGGAATTGTTGTATCTGCGCTTAGCATATGTCATTTTAATACTTGGTCTTCTTTTTAGCAAAACCTGACCCCGCCCTCTGCGACGTGTGACAGCGGCGAGCATGTGAGTACCAGATATTGAAGAACTGCCGGGTGTTACCGATGATACCTCGCTACAAATGGTAAATATTAATGAAAAACCTTAACTCAAAAGTGCATTAAATGCTCGATATTTTAGATACAAAGCATGTCTATCTTGTTAAGGATTCCTTTTCTTTTTCCTTTAATAGAATAAAGAGGAGGTCGACAGGTCAATCTTCAAACTACCAGCGCAACTGAATGTTTCGTGTCTATGCTTGTGTGTTCGACCAAATGTTAATAAAGTTGATGCCCAACCAGGTTTAGCTAACAATGTCCCTAATGAGCCCGATGTTATGGCCCAGATTGTGAAAGCAGTAGTTTATTGCATCTTCAAACACTGTTTAAAGGGGGTCCTGGTTGATGACTGCCCGGCCTGTTTGATTGACCATTCTGGTCAGCGGGGTCACACATGCCTGTCTGTCGGCTACACAGCTGGGTTTGAAGATGTGACGTTTGCTGCGTTAGAAATTTCTAAGTCTCTCAGTTTAGCCCGAATTTTATCAGCTGCTCTGTACACCGCCTGGTTTCTGGGTTCGTACACCATTACAAATGACACTGAGCGGGGCATAAAACAGTTGCTGAAAAACATAATTGACGACCGCTCCCCATACGCGCATGTACACACCATACTTGAACAGCTGGATGAAAAATTAGTAGACATGACTTTTGATGTGTTGCAAAAGAAACACTATTCTTATTTTTACAGACGCAAAAAAAAAGATCTATGTAAAATGTGAATGCAGCTTTCACTCTGTTTTACAGACCCGGGTGTGCCATCGTCCGAAGAATGAAAAATTTCGAATGTATATGTCTGAATTCTTACTAAGAGTGCTTTACACACTTCGCTCTACAAAGCTTGATATGAAAAACAAAGAGTCGAATGCTAATGTCCTTAAATTTGTTAAAGAGATAGATGTGTATGTCAAGAACTTGAATTAAATTATTGCGGATCTGATGTTTTCAGATCAGAAACGGAAGCTTGGGGGGTTCTACAGTGTGTATTCCAAAATACAGTTGTGTTTTGCACAGAACCTGTGGTAACACCATCCCGCTGATTACGCAGGCAAATTTTTTTGCTCTGCTAGATCGGATCGCCCAGTGTGGTTCGCATGGTTTTAGACATGGGGAGCGGAAGGGGATTATGAATGCCTCAAAGTTTCTCAGCAATGTTGGGTTGGTGGTTACGCGTACCAAACTAATTTTCCGACCAACATTCAATTGTTGAATGCAAACAGGAGCCGGTAACGCATGTGTACTGAGATGTTTCTGTAATAAAGCAGAACACATTTCACATAGTTGCAAACAGGAGTCTGTAAGTTGTGTAAAAAGTGTGCTGCGCTGTTTCTGTGTTTGAAAACCCACTGTTGAAATAAAGCGGTTCACATTTCACATACTTGCAAACAGGAGTCTGTAACTTGTGTAAAAAGTGTGGTGCGCTGTTTCTGTGTTTGAAAACCCACTGTTGAAATAAAGTGGTTCACATTTCACATGGTGTTTGTCCTGCGAGTTCTTTCCGTGAGACCTTACGCAGTCAGCTTGTGCAGCGTATAAGCAGCCTGGCCACCCCACCGTGGCTGGCGGCGCACACACCCCGGGATCTCGTGGCCCTCACCAGACTCCCCACGCCACCGTAACTACCCGATTCCCTAGGGTTATAATAGAGCGCACTCAACCCCGCTGCAGACATGGTACCCTTCCAAACCTATACACGCTTTCACACACCTAAAGCGAGGGATGCATCGCCTTGGGGCTTTTGGACCCTGAGGCTCCAGACCGACCGGCCGGAGGGGAAGGCAGGAGTTCTGACCCTTAATAACACACCATTGGCTCCTGAGGGGGCGGGACATGCCCCCATAACAACACGCCATTGGCTGGCAAGGGGGCGGGACATCCACACACCGGGGACTCCCATTGCCTGGAAAAAGGGGGCGTGGTACCTGTCAAAAGTTTGACGAAAGGTGTTGCTTTATACTACTGAAATAGCAGTATAACCTTATTCATGCACAAACAGTGGCATGTTACATTATTAATTTGGGTGTTTCCTCTTGCCAGAAAGCTCTAAATTGCATTTTGAGTGCGGTTTTTGACTTTTTAAATTACAACCCAAAAATAAAGCTGATACTGTTTAGACTTTTAATTATTTAAAACTGTATTACAGCAGCACCATGCACAATGCAACCTAAATCGCAATCTTTGTCTTCTGCGTAATAATGTTCACCTCTCTGTCCAGCAAATTAACAATTATAATAATAATTAACTTTATTGTATATAGCACCTTTAAAGGTGGCTCCTCAAAGTGCTTTTACAGCATAAAAACAATAACAACAATACTGTTATGCTGGGAAACGATTTTATTTTATTTTTTTAAAGAAATACAAAATGAGATATAATGATATGTTCCGGCTTAGACATTAACGAAGCATAACGAAGGTCATAAAGGTCATAAATGATATTAATATTGGAACATCAACATACAGATGCAGCCATTCAAAGTGCGCGGTACAGACACGTACCGGAGGTAATTGGCTACGGCGTCGCGCATTGTGACGCACGATGACGCGCGGTACAGCAGTACGTGATTGGTTGACCGACAGGGGCACTCGTGGTCCGTTGGTCTGTCGTAGAAAGATTTACAGTAAACGTCTTTACTGTGCCCGTTGTAGAATTGAATATTTATATGGAATTTTACCACTGAAGGGAAATCTTAGTAGCTGAGCATAAAAAGAATAGGAGCATACTGTAACGCGTGTGAAGGCCATAAACGATATTAATTTTGGAACATAAACATACAGTATATGGCTGGTCTTGGTACTTTAAAGAAAAAATACACACCAGTATTCCATTTCTCCCTAAACATTTTAAACATAGAAGTCTTTAACTAACGAGATACCGGAGTCAACAAGCATACTTTTAGAATTTGATTAAAAGGGAATATAATATGGAATCGCGTATCTAAAGAAATTAATAACGATATAATTATATTCATTTACTGCAACACAAGAATAGTACACGCTGTACATTGTCTGTTGATAATGTTTCTGTAGTGCTTTTTCAGCACTCTGCATGTGACCTTGCTGGTGGCGCTGTGGGTTAGGTTCCTGACACCTATATCACACGGTCTGTGATCAAATCACACTGGAGCCATGACTTTGAAAAAATGAAACGTTTCCCTTGGTCAGAGATTAAATAAAATTTCACTCGCACCAAACAAATTTATATTTCTAAATATCACAACATGATCGAATTTAAGTCATTTTAGTAACAAAGAATAGTCACCTATGCGTTACAATATAAACATTTATATTGATTTGAATCGCATTTTGATTTAAATCGTAAACGCGTGTTTAAATATATGTGTTTTTTGATTCACAATCAGACAAATGCAACATAAATTGATATCTTTTTCTTCTAAGTATCTTAATAAACTTTCAGCATAACTTTCTCCCTGTTTAGATTTATTTTTCTTGGGATCTTGGGATCAAACGTGGAAAGATTAGATTGTAATTGTTTTTAATTTTTAAATACATTTTATAAAAGTGTAATCTATGCTAAAAAGTTGTACACCACCTGCTATAAAGATACATATTGTAATACTTTCGGGTTCAGATAGGACAGACATGAGAACTCAGACTTGTGGAGTTAAAGCAAGTTAAAGCCTTGATTTTATATATCACCTTTAAAAGTGGAATCTCAAAGCAAAGTAAATACCCTACACTGATTGTACCCATCTATCATGCTAATAAAGCACCTTGAATTGAATTGAATTGAGGGAGAGAGGGGGGGAGGGCGAGCGAGAGAGCCAGGACAGACAGGCAAATAAGATACACTCCACAGACATTCACAACAGCGACATATCATAAAACGTTTGCACATATAGTTAAGTTAGTACTTGGTTTTCAAAGTGCAATGAAATACGATATTGTTGTTGCTGCTGTTATTGTTGTTTTTATCCTGTAAAGCATTTTGAGAAGCCACCTTTAAAGGCGATATATAAAAGCGCTGATTCTTATGGAATGTGTTCCGCCGGGGTTTTTTAATCGCGTATCTAAGGAAAAAACAGTATAACTTTGTTCATGCACAAACAGTGGCATGTTACATTATTAATTTGGGTGTCTCCTTTTGCCAGAAAGCTCTAAATTGCATTTTGAGTGCGGTTTTTGACTTTTTCTAAATTGCAACCCATAAATAAAGCTGATACAGTTTAGACTTAATTTAAACTGTATTACAGCAGCACAATGGACAATGCAATGTAAATTGCAAAAATGCACTTGGAATCTGTCCAAGCCCTACTTTGTCAGGCATTTTCTTTTACTGTAACGGACATAAAAACTCCCTTGCTTTTAACAGAGCGTTTCATAATTTCTAACTACGAAAATTATTTAAACTGCGACACTTATCATTCATTCCATTCCATTCCATTATCAGTCTTCCATTTCTCCCTAAACATTTTAAGCATGAAAGTTTTATGAAATGGTACCCAAATTTGCGATTGCTGTATAGAATGAATTTTAATTTAAAAAAATTATTTAACACGAAAATTAAGCTGTTTACATCTTCCGCCTGAGACAAGTCACCCGTTGCTACCCAACGCAGAAACACAGCCACTAACTAGCAAAGAGAGGACATTAGCTAGCCAATATGATAAAGAAATGATTATTTTGTTTATTTCTTTTGCACATTTATTTGAACATTTCCATCGATTGTACAAGCACTTGGAAACTGTCCAATCCCAAGTTCATCAGGTATTTTCTTTTACGCTGTGGGCATTCTCCTGGTCTGGCGCCGGTCTGTGACATCTAGGATATAATGCCAGCGAACTCTTGTTTTTATGTCCACTATAACAGACAATCTCCTTTGCTTTTAACCTAACGTTTAATAATTTCCTAAAATGAAAATGATTTACTTTATTTCCCTCACGGGATCAATAAAAGTATCTATCATCTGTCAAAAATATGGGACAGAATTCTGGGGTCTCCCCATACCAGAGATTATGGTAGAGCTTCACAATGGTGATTGGCTGACACCATCTGACACCCCTTTGATTGGAGAAAAAAGACGTGCTGGTTTGCTATACATACAGTACTGTACCAGGAAGAGGATTTCTTTCTATTCGAAACATGTATTTTAAAAGTTTAAGAAGTAAAAACCTTACAGCGTACACAGATTTCTAAACTGATCAGGATCGTTATCTTTGTCTTATGCATAATAATGTTCACCGCTCTGTCCAGCAAATTAATAATAAACTTTATTTTATATAGCGTTTTAAACGAATAAGTAATTAGATTGCTCATAAACCTAATCACTTATTCTACATAAACACAGCATAATTGCTCTCTGAAAATGCTTTTTCTTTTTATTTAGGCTCAGATTTCAACTATAGATAGTATTATTATAAACTTTCTTGGAAAAATGTATTTTATGTAAACCATGTTTGCTATTAATTCACTTAGGGCTAGAATATGTTCATTGTCTTCCAAACGAGTCGAGTTGACATTAGAAGCTTGCCACGCCCGGACTGTTACACCAACGCATTAGCATGTTAAAGCGATTTCATTGAGGAGCCTAGCTTTCTTAACTAGTAAGCACTGTACTACCTTGGTTTTGGAGGGGGGAGGTATCTTTCGCTGGAAATCTCGCCCCCTTCTACTTTGAAAATACCTGTGAAACCGGTTTAATTCGTCTTGTTCTTTGTTTTCCTAATTTGCTGATTATGCCTTCTGCGATCCACTCCTGCCCTCACACCTAAAGAAGACTATTTTAAATTTCTTTGCGCGGTCCATTGTGCAATTAACCCTTGTATGTGCTGTCCTGAAGGTGATATCACATAAAGGTGATATGTAAAATAATGTTTTTTTATTATTGTTATAGAGAAACATGATCAGATTTTCCCCAGTTCAGAAAAAAAGATCTAAAGTATACTAGTTAAGAAAAATAAATCTAAACGGGGAGAAAGCTATGCTGAAAGTTTATTAAGATACTTAGAAGACAAAGATATCAATTTATGTTGCATTTTGTCTGATTGTGAATCAAAAAACACATATATTTAAACCCGCTTTTGAGATTTAAATCAAAACACGATTTAAATCAATATAAATGTTTATATTGTAACGCCTAGGTGACTATTCATTATTAAAATGACTTAAATTCGATCATGTTGTGATATTTAGAAATATACATTTGTTTGGTGCGAGTGAAGTTTTATTTAATCTCTGAGCCATACTGATTCTTATGGAAGCCAGTTTCCGCCAGGGAGTAAAAAAAAAACACACTATGGTATTCTCTCCGATGCAGTGCAGTTAAAAACATATCTCTGATGCTGTTCCTAAATGAATATCGTTTATGACCATCAGGCGCTTTATGCTCCTTTTCTTTTTTCCAGTGGATTGAACAGGGAGATGCATTTCATGATGTACTTTTCACTGATGAAACAACAGTGGCTCTGGAACAGTTTTCAACAATGTCGTTTTATAAAAAGGGGAGATATGTACGCGTTACTGAAGCTAAAAGTTTAGCCTTTGTCACTAATGTAACCACTTAATAAAGACATATAGAAATCCCTACGTTACAGACTGTATATGGCTGGTATTGGTAGTTCAAAGAAAAAATACACACCAGTATTCCACTTTCCCTAAACATTTTAAGCATCAGAGTCTTACATGTGGTTATTTCGGAAACGTTTGTACGTGCTCCTTCTGACCATGTTACTGTTTACTGTTACTGACCATATTAAGTTTAAGTGCCTATGGGGACTTTTCCTGTCCGTGGGGGGTGGACCGTCTTTCATTAGAAGGTTAGTCTGTTCTACTCTGAGAATGTAGAGGGGGTGGAAAGTAATTCTGTGTCGCATTAACTAACCTCTTCAGTTTATTCCGCCAGACAGTACTGGGTTTAAATATATTTGCAACATATGCAACATATTATTAGTTTTTAATAAAATGCTTTTATTCATTCAGCAGAGAGTGAGAGGGACATCCAGCAGAGAGAGACACACATACCGGTTTTCATTGACAAAAAGTAATTGTTTTTTACATTCCTCTTGTCTAACAGGAATGTTTTGTTTGTGGACAGACTGTTAGACTAGTGGAAAAGAGCGCCTCCTTCTACGAAGCATTTGGTTGATCCGATCACAAATTCTTTTCCAGTCGCACGAAGTAAGGGTTGAGAATCTCCGATTCACCATGCTACTAATGGTTTCCCGGAGATTGCAAGGCAAGGCACTTTTGGCTCTGGACCCATCGAAACATAAATTGATATCTTTGTCTTCTAAGTATCTTAATAAACTTTCAGCATAGCTTTCTCCCCATTTAGATTTATTTTTCTTGGGATCTTGGGATCAAACGTGGAAAGAATAGATTGTAATCATTTTTATTTTTTAAATACATTTTAGAAAAGTGTAATCTATACTAAAAAGCTGTACACCACCTGCTATAAAGATACATATTGTGAAACTTTCGGGTTCAGATAGGACAGACACAAGAACTCAGACTTGCTTAGTTAAAGCAAGTTAAAGCCTTGATTTTATATATCACCTTTAAAAGTGGCATCTCAAAGCAAAGTAAATACCCAACACTGATTGAACCAACCTGTCATGCCAATAAAGCACCTTGAATTGAATTGAGAGAGAGAGATTTAAACTGCGACACTTATCATTCAACCAGAGCTCGAAATATCACGAGGATCTCAAGAGCACAGCAAAGACTGTATTAAAAGTATACTAGTGACAAACTAGAGGGCAGGAGTGGATCGCAGAAGGCATAATCGGCAAATTAGGAAAACAAAGAACAGGACAGGCGAGACGTTTATCCAGAGAGCGAGTGATCAGAAAAAGGAACAGCTGTTACGCCCAGGTTTTACGCTCTCTCTCTGCTGAATGAATAAAAGCATTTTATTAAAAACGCGTTTGCGTTTGTCTGGGTATTTACTGTGTAATCTGTGGTTTACATCTACTGTATTGCTTTGAGATGCCACTTTTAAAGGTGATATGTAAAATAAAGTTTTTTTATTATTGTTATAGAGAAACATGATCAGATTTTCCCCGGTTCAGAAGAAAAGATCTAAAGTATACTAGTTTGTCACTCTTCTCATCCCCTTTGGCTTTTGAATAGAGTCACATGAAGAGAGAGGTGAAACAGCCCTACACAGCCCTGTCGCAGTACACGAATATAATTATATCTTATTCATTTCTTTAGATACGCAATTCTTTTAATACAGTCTTTGCTGTGCTCTAGAGGATCCTTGTGACATTTCGAGCTCTGGTTGAATGATAAGTGTCACAGTTTAAATAATTTTCGTAGTTAGAAATTATGAAACGCTCTGTTAAAAACAAGGGAGTTTTTATGTCCGTTGCAATAAAAGAAAATGCCTGACAAAGTAGGGCTTGGACAGATTCCAAGTGCATTTTTGCAATTTACGTTGCAACAGACAATGTACAGCGTGTACTATTCTTGTGTTGCGGTACATGAATATAATTATATCGTTATTAATTTCTATAGATATGCGATTCCATATTATATTCCCTTTTAATCAAATTCTAAAAAGTATGCTTGTTGACTCCGGTATCACGTTAGTTAAAGACTTCGATACTTAAAATGTTTAGGGGGAAATGGAATACTGGTGTGTATGTTTTCTTTAAAGTACCAAGACCAGCCATATACTCTATGTTAAAGTTCCATAGTTAATATCGTTTATGCCTTCACACGCTTTACAGTATGCTCCTATTCTTTTTATGCTCAGGTACTAAGATTTCCCTTCAATGGTAAAATTCCATATAAATATTCAATACTTACGGACACAGTTAAGACATTAAATATACATATACATACTGTATACAGTACAGTTTGCATACGGTAATATGTTTATGTTCCTAAATCAATCTCTTTTATGAGCATGTGAAAGGCATGGTGAATCACTGTACTTTGCATGATTGGAAACAAATGCGTGATTGTGAAATGCTGTGGTGTTACTTTTACAAAGATGGTCAATGAAAAAAAGAATGTGGACCAGGCAAAACATGAGAGGTTGACCTTTATTAGCTTCACCTTGCGGAAATTCCGGGAACTATTATTTTGCTTGCTGTATTTTAGGAGAATTTATGGTAACTAGCGGTATTTACCGGTAACTCGCGGTAGACTGCGTAAAGCGCACCGCAAAATAATGCGGTATCGCCCGCGCATTTTGAATGGCTGCATCTGTATTATTTAAACTGTATGTTGCTGTTATTGGTATTTTAAAGAAAAAATACTGTCAAATCCTGGGTTCGGTACAATGTTTCAGGCATTCATGTGAAGGACAACAGAGCTTCCAATGGCCGTTTATCAAACTTTATTGATAAAACAAAAACAAAAACTATCCGACCAAACCAGAAAAAGAAAAAAAAAATGGACACAGCGCGAGCCTGCATTCTCTCCTCAGCCATCCGCACCACACTTTTCCCCGGGTCAGAGATTAAATAAAACTTCACTAATTTAATGTAATGTAAACTAATGTAATTAAAAAAAAGTCAAAAACCGCACTCAAAATGCAATTTAGAGCTTTCTGGCAAGAGGAGGCACCCAAATTAATAATGTAACATGCCACTGTTTGTACATGAATAAGGTTATACTGCTATTTCCTTAGATACTGTACTCGATCCCATGGGTTTTTTTTTTTAATCCCCGGCGGAACCGGGCATCCATAAGAATCAAGTTATAGGTTTATTCCATGCTGAAAAAAAGAAGAAAGAAAACACATTCCATTAGAATCAGTTTTTATATATCGCCTTTAAAGGTGGCTTCTCAAAATGCTTTACAGGATAAAAAACAACAATAACAACAACAACAATATTGTATTTCATTGCACTTTGACAGATCGTCCTTAAATCAATTGTTGATTTAGTTTGACAGTAACTCTAACACTAACCCTATTTTATTTTTTCAAAGAAATGTTTGTTTAAAAAAAAGTCATGGCTCCAGCTGGATTCGAACACCCAACATGTGATGTGTGAGTCAAGAACCTAACCCACAGTGCCACTGGCAAGGTCACATGAGCAGTGTTGAAAAAGCCCTCCAGAAACATTATCAACAGACATTGTACAGCAGTACTATATGGGAACAATAACATTTATTCTTTCTCTCATCTGTTCCACATGCTGAGTGATAGTTTGTAAAGGGGAAGGTTGATGCTCCCACGATTCTTTGACCACATCCAATAGGCCCTGTGGTTTCCGATAGTATAATAATTCAAATGGGGAAAATCCGGTCGAGGCCTGGGGTACTTCTTGAACCGCGAACATGAGATACGTGAGCAGCTGATCCCACTTTTTCCCATCCTTTTGCATAGTCTTCCTCAGCATGCTTTTCAGGGTCTTATTAAAACGTTCTACTAGACCGTCAGTTTGAGGGTGATAGACTGAGGTTCAGATCTGCTGTATACCCAGTAGCTTACATAAGTCTCGCATGACTTTAGACATGAAAGGAGTCCCTTGATTAGTTAAGATCTCTTTAGGAATTCTGACCCTAGCGAACAGTTGTACTAGCTCCCTAGCTATGTTTTTGGCGGTGGCAGCTCTCAACGGAATGGCTTCGGGGTACCTTGTAGCATAGTCCACTATTACTAAAATATACTGGTGACCTTTGGTGGTTCTGATCAGGGGCCCCACCAAATCCATCCAATCGGTTCAAAGGGGGTTTCAATAATTGGGAGGGGAATCAAAGGGTTTCTATAGTAAGGTTGTGGCACACTTTTCTGACACTCGGGGCATTCCCAACAATACTTCTCGAAGGCCTTATAGATCCCTGGCCAAAAGAACCTAGAGAGGAGTCTCTCTGACATCTCCTTTACCCCCAGGTGTCATCCCAGGAGGTGGCTATGAGCCAAGTTGAGGAGCTTCATCTGGTAGGCCTGGGGAATAAGGAGTTGTTACACTTTCTCCTGTCCCTTCTGCTGCACCTGATAGAGGAGATTATTCTTTGTCATGAAATATGAGTAACCCACTGTACTAGGATCAGTACACCACTTCCCATCAATTTGTCTGACATGTCCCCACGCATATCTCAAGTTTCCATCTTCTAATTGGGCTGTCCCAAACTTACCACGACGTTCTGGGGGTTCCCAGTCCGGTAAATCCATGTTTTCAAACTCATCTCCAAGTTCAGTTCCTCCTTCTTGTGGGATCGTCTCATCAGGGTCGTCGTTAGGGGCGTCACCCCGGTCTTCAGGGCAGGGGACTGGTCTTCGCCTAGCTGTTTGGACAGTGTTCCAAATCTGGAGGAAGTGGGGACAGTCTCGTCTCAGTACGACAGGGTAAGGCAACTGCTCAACCACTCCTACTGTTGAACGGTAGGTCCCTTGTTCCGTAGAGATGCTCATTTCTACCGTCGGATAGACCTTGGTGTCCCCGTGAATGCAAGTAATAGGTATTCCCTCGGTTCTCTGGATCTCCAGTTCTCCCGGAAGTATTGTAGGGGTCACGAGGGTCACAGTACTGCGGGAGTCCAACAAGGCCTCAACGGGTTCTCCCCCTATCTCAACTTTCATAAGATGGGGATCCTCGCAGGTTGGGACCCGTGCTGTAAGGTAGTTAAATTTGGCTTAGTCTCTGAGGTCTACCTGCATGGGTTCGGACAGGCCGGGGCAATGGCTGGCTAAATGTCCTTCTTCCTGACAATTAAAACATCGTTGGGTTTCTTTCCATGATCGGGGCCTTGAGTCTGACCTTTCTCGAACGGGTTTCTTAAATTGTATAGGTTCCCGATAATCAATAAACTTTATTGGTCTATACTTCATTTCGGTTTCCAGACTCTTGGGGCTTCTTCTCTCCTCTTTACGAAAGTCCCCCTTTTCCTCCCTAATCAGGGCCTCTGTGGCATGGTGTCTGTCCACCAAGTCCACTGCCTGATCTAGTGTCTGGGGATCCCCTTCACTTACTTTCCTTTTCAGGTGAACAGGCAGACTCCTCACGAAGTGATCCAACACTACCCTTTCTACCACTTGTCCTGGGTTTAATTATTCTGGCTGGAGCCATTTCTTTGACAGATGTACCAGGTCAAACATCTGAGACCTCGTGGGCTTGTCCATCTGGTATCTCCAATTGTGAAACCGGACCGCTCGTATCGCCATGGTTACCCCTAGTCTTGCTAATATCTCCTTTTTCAGAGTCTCATAATTCTCTGCATCTTCCTCTTTTAAATCATAATAGGATTTTTGGGCTTCTCCAATTAAATAAGGGGCTACTCTCCCGGCCCATTGCTCCTTGGGCCATGCATTTCGAGATGCAGTTCTTTCAAAGGTGGTTAAATATGCTTCCACATCATCAAGCTCTGTCATCTTTTGTAGCGCAATTTGTTCAGCCTGAACGGTGTCTCTCCCCGCTACTGGGGCCTGCCGGATTTCTTCCCCT
This sequence comes from Lepisosteus platostomus, assembly GCF_059453375.1. Lineage (NCBI taxonomy): Eukaryota > Metazoa > Chordata > Actinopteri > Semionotiformes > Lepisosteidae > Lepisosteus > Lepisosteus platostomus. Next base: position 29,323,371 of record NC_142620.1, on the reverse strand, counting down.
AATCTGTGCCATGCTTCCTGTACTACTTTTTGCTCCTCTATAATTCGTTCGTTAGTTTCGCTTTGAATTTGATTCGCCTCCCGTTGCGCTTGGATAGCTTCTTGCTGTCCTTTTAATGCCTGAAATTGGGCGAGGGTGGCCTGGGACAATTGCTGTATTAATTGTTCCATGGTTTTTCTCCACACACACAAAGCGAAACCCACACACAACCAAAAAAAAAAAAACCTTGTTTTCTTCGATTCTCAAACCCGAGCAGGAGCTGCCTGCATCCTCCAACAATTGTGGTGTCGCTGGGGGAAAACAGGTGTAAAAGAGATCTAACTCACACCACACTGATCTTCTTTGTTCTTCATCCGTACATCTCTCTAAATCCGATCCGCAATCCGTTGCCAGTATCCTTAAACGATCCAAATCCCTAAATCCGTATGTCCACACTACTCTGCGCCGTATCCAAGCCGTAATCAGTAATCTTAGTCAAAACCGTATCCAATAGTCCGTTATTCTTAAATTCCTTTCAGTACATTCCTAAATCTCTCCTTCCTCTGAAACGCTTTCACCTTATCGGCTTCTGCACTGGCTCATTGCTTCTGGGGCATTTATATCCTGTTTCCTGATGTAGTTCAGCTGTGTCTCCTTGTTTCGCTGTGTAGGCTTTTCCCAATAGTGGGTCAGCTGGTTATCCTGGGTGGCCATCTTGCCCAGGTCTATATCGAGTATTTTCAGTGTTTCGTTCAGGAAATACCGGTTATAAATTACCCTTCCCCGGGTCCTCGAAATCATAAACAATATTAATTTAGGAACATTAACATATTATGTAAACTGTGTTTTGCTGGTCTTGGTATTTTAAAGAAAAAATACACACCAGTATTCCATTTCTCCCTATACATTTTAAGCATCGAAGTCTTTAACTAACGTGAAATAACATGTATAAAAAGTGGTAGTTTTAAGCTTTTCTGCGAATACTTGCGTTTGTTATCGCCTGAAACAAATGCATGGTTTTTAGAATTTGATTAATAGGGAATATAATATGAAATTGCGTATTTAAATAAATTAATAACGATATAATTATATTCATGTACTACAACACAATAGTACACGTTGTATAATGTCTCTTGACAAAGTATGTGTAGGGCTGTTTCACCACTCCTCACATGACCTTGCCAGTAGCGCTGCGGTCTAGGTGCCAGACTTGTAAATGAGAGGTTGGCTGTTTGACATTAAATATACATATACATACTGTATACAGTACAGTTTGCATACAGTTTCTCAAAAATTACTGTATTTTGCATGATTGGAAACAAATGCGTGATTGGATCAACGAAATGCTGTGGTGTTACTTTTACAATGACGGTCAATGAAAAAAAGAATGTGGACCAGGGCAATACTTTGAGTTTACAGCTTGTCCAAGGTTATTCATTATAAATACTATTAGTAATATCTTCGGTAAAGACTTTGATGGCGACAGCTCAAACATGAAAGGTTGAGCTTTATTAGCTCCACCTTGCGGAAATTCAAGATTTTACTTGCGGTAACATGTGGTATCATGCGGTACTATACAAGAATATACGGTAACTTGCATTATACCGCGAGAAGCGCACCACAAAATAATGCGGTATCGCCCGCTTGTTTTGAATGGCTGCATCTGTACTTTCATAAGTCAGCCTTGTTTGTTCTTCCTTATCAGATTCAGGTTACCAAGCCAGCAGATCAGGGTATTCAAGAAAGGACCAGTAGAATAAAACCAACAATAAAACATCAACCTTAAGTTACTTAATCTTCCTTAAGAAAAAAAAAAGATGATGTTGACCTTTTCTGAAGATCGGGTCAGTATTGGCAAAATTAAGCTAGTTTAGAACAGTCCCCAAGTACTTGTATTGTTCTACTAGCTCCACTGAATCTCCCCAAATGCAGGTTAGGGTGGGTGTATTTCCTGAATCATGTCTTTAGTTTTGGACACATTTAGCTGGAGGAAGCTTTGTTCACACCAGGTGACAAAATTATCAACAATTGGTCCATGGCCCCACTCGTTTGGAAGAAGCAGGCTAACAATGACAGTTGTCAGCAAATTTGATTATGTGTCTTGAGTGGTGATAGCTCTTGCAATCATAAGTGCAACAGGGAGACCCCAGAGCAGTGTGAGTTACAAGTCATTCCTGCTTGTTGTTAATGCTATTCTGTTTTGTTTTATCTCCAAAACTAGTGTCGGCACAAAACCGTTAATTTCTATCACTACTGCTGTAGCGGCAATGCTTATTAATAAGACAGAATTAAGTGTTGCTGTGGTTTCCCAAATTTCCCCATCTCTCTCTTCATCTCTGTTGATCAACCAATCAGGGACTGGTAGGGCCGAGTAACCCGCGTGGGACTCTGATGCCCATGGAACTTTCAGCCAATGAATGAGCTGAAGTTCCTCCAGGTAAAAACAGGCAACACAGAGCTCCAAGATTAAAAAAGAACTATTCGAAGGACTTTTCTAAGGAGAATTCCAGGGGTGCGAGACAATTCCAGGCCAGGACGGCCCAGGAGCAGAAAGGCTCCCAAGGGCAGGATATTCTCGTAGCGTGCCTCCTGACCATCCTGAGACTCAGCCCGGACAACCACGGAACGGCCAGTGTGTCCGAATGCCAGAACTTTCCTCTGTTCTAAGAGTCTAGAGCGGAGGTTGCCAGAGAGTAACCAGAGGATCCACCCGAGGTTAGCACCAGCAGCAAGCCTCATGAACAAGTCGGAACTGTGGACAGCTGAATCACTATTCAGAACTAGCGCTCCATCAGGAACAAACCGTTCCTCTTCCTGACTTGCTGGGACCCACAGTCATCTTTTCTCCTGTGCACAAACTTTGCTAGTTAAAGCCAACACTAACTAGCCGGTCAGTGAGCATCAGCAGCGCACCGTCGCAAGGCCGCACAGCACAGCCTGACACGGAGCCCGCAGGAGATCTGAATCCCCAGAGATTGGATGAGTATTCAACTTAATTGCATTACAGCTCGAGAATTCAATTGTTATCCCAACCAGTTGATATCAATTTAATTCCTAAGAGTTATGTACTTCTTTTGAGTATCTAATGTAGAAGTTATAACCAAGTTCATTTACGAAACGGTCTAAATGAATGATATACTGAACGTATGTCCTCTTGATATCTGTAACTCTTCGTAACAGATTGAATATATACCTTTTGTATTCTGATAACACTCTCGATAAGATCTCTTAGGTTTACATGCATATTCTATGTATTAATAAATGTATCCTCGTGTATTAGTACCTGTGTGTGTGTGTTGTTTGAGTTATATCGCAAGGTTGGATTCTAAGGCCATCAAAAGAATCATTTTGTGATTTACGGCTACAATTAATAATTGTCCCCGTAAATGCCCAAACCCTACAGAACTGGTGCCTTCAGAGAGCACACTACACTGCCTGTGTGTCTCCCCCCAAGCCATACTGTATGCTAGCTCTAAATCCTTCTTGGTCATTAGTGCTTTCTCACTTACTCTCAATTCGGTTCAATTCAAGATGCTTTATTGGCATGACCAATAAACGAATTGATGTTGCCAAAGCTTATACAATTAACATAAAATGTATTAGACACATCATAATACATTTACATACACACATATAGAGCATTATTGAAAGACAGGCTCACTGTTCCTTAGGTTGTGACTGGAGATTACATACTGGGCTGCCAGTTCAACCGAGTTTCCTTCTCTCTCTCCCAGAAGGATTGGGAGTTGTTGTGATTTGCAAATTTGGGGAAGAACATTTGTCTGTTTGATTGTGCAGTAGGAAGTGTATCTGTCTTTGTATCTCCCTGATGACAGTCTGTCCTATCTGTGTCACCCAGCTTCTATGGCCAGGCTGTGGTCACTGAGACTCTACTTCATCAGGGTCTGTTTCTTTGTTTTTTCTTACCTTGGTCAAATATTTGGCTAGTCTTTCTGGTTCTGTAGCATTACAGTTTATGTTGTGTTTGTGTATGTGTGTCCCAGTGTGTGAGATACTGCTATTTGATCTGTATAAATATTCATGTCCATCAGTACTGACCTGTGTCCTCTTTCCCCAACCAGTCTAAGTATCAAACCCTTCAAGCACATCTGTACTGCCTGTGTGTGTGAGGCTCTCTAACTCCAAGTTCAAGGACATCTCCAAACCCATGTTCATAACCATTGCTCATGTTTATGAGTACAGCCCAGTGTGAATAAGAGACACAGAGTCAGTAGAAATAGGAACAAGTAATAGGTTTTTTTCATGCTGAAAAGAGAAGAAAGAAAACACAATGTTTAGTCTGTGGAGCCTTATCCGGGTGTAAGAGCAGAAATAGACACTTTGGAACTGACACTGAGCACAGAGAAAGAGACAGAAACACAGAGACAGTACTAATGGGCATGAATGGTCCGGAGGTGATACTGTGCAGGGAGGGAGACAGACACGCATATAAAGTACAAATAAGAATGAAGAGTTTGGCGTTTACTCTGGTTTTGGGGGAAAAAAGAGAGAGTGAATCAGAAAAGGAGCTCACACTGGTTGGGACAAGAGAGGCCATAATGGAAATCAGAATTTGAAGCATACACTGGACTGAGGCAATGCCAATGTGCATGAAGAACATAAAGCTATGGGAGAGAGAGACACACACAGAAGCAGAACTAAGGGAGAAGAAGGTTTTTGGGCTGATACAGGGCTGGGAGTGAGAGAGACACACAAAGGTAGTACAGATCATTAATGAAGGATTTGGCGTTCACTCAATTGCAGGAGAGAAACAGAATCAGTACTAATGAAAAAGAAGGGTTTGGTACTGACACAAGGTTGGGAGAGAAACCAAAAAAAGTGACTGTAACAACGGGCAGGAAGGGTGTGGAGCTCACACTGGTCTTAGTAAGAGAGACACACAGAGGCAATACTGATGGGCGTGAAGGGTTTAGACCTCAGTCTGGTTTAGAGGAGAGAAAGAGAAGCATTACTAATGGAAATGAAGGGTATGAAGTTGACATTGTCTGGGTGAGATCGAAAAACACTAGTAGTAGATATACACATAGAGCTAAAATTTCGCTTGGGGGGAGAAAGAGAGGTACTCTATGAGGCGGAACTCATAGAAATGACGGGATTATACTGACACTAGGTGTGGAGGAAAAACTAAATAAAGGGTTTGCTCACACTTGTTTGGGAGAATCAGAGGAAGTATTGACAGAAATGAACAGGTTGAAGCTGACACCGAGCTGGAACAGAAAGCCACAGATGCCATTCTAAAGGACATGAAAGGTTTGGAGAAGACACTTCTTTGAGAGAGAGGAAAACATTTAGGCAGTACTGATTGATATGAAGGTGTTAGAGGTTTTAGTGGTTTAGTGTTCACACTGGTTTGGGGGGAAACAGAGAAAGAGGCAATCCTGATGGAACAAAAAGGGTATGAAGCTGATACTGGACTCAAAGAGAGACACTGCATCAGTACTAATGTGCATGAAGGATATAGACAAAGATTATATTCTTCTTCTTCTTATTATTATTATTATTATTATATTAGCAACATTATTACTTCTGCGGCATCACTTTTTATGCTTGCCAAGTGTGAGGTCCAGATAATTTATGTCCATCAGTACTGACTTCTGGGGTTTTCTCCCTCTCAGTTAGACTTCACACCTTCACACCCTTTAAACCATCAAACCATATACTATCAGTATTGACTCTGTGTTTCTGTCTCTCTCCCATCCCAGCGTCAGATTCAAGCCATTAATGTCCATCAGTATTGTCTCTGTGTATCTCTTTTCCCCAGACCAGTGTGAGCATAAACCTCCATGGATATCTGTACTTCCCTGTGTGACTTTTCTCTTGCTCCTAAACCGGTATCAGCTCCAAACCTTTCATGCCCATCGGTACTGCCTCTGTCTTTCTGTGTCTCTTTTTCTATGCCGTGTCAGCTCCAAACTTGAAGAAGTACCAATGAGCATGAAAAATGTAAGAGCTTACATTTGGCTTAAAAAAAACAGACACACACAGGCAATATTGATAGAAATGAAGGTTTTGGTGCTGACAATAAGTAGGGAGAGAAATCAAAACAGAGTGGCTTTATCAACGAACAGTAACAATTGGAGCTCACACTGTTCTGGGGGAGAGAGAGACACACAGAGGCTTTTCTGATGGACATGAAGGGTTTGGGAGCAGACATCTGGTTGTAAGAGACAGGAAGTACTGATGGAAATGAAAGGATTGAAGCTTACACTGTGCTGGGATGGACAGATACACAAGGCAGTACTGATAGATATAAATGTTTTGTAACGAACATTGGCCTGAAAGAGAGTGTATGAGAGAACCAACACTATTAATACACATGAAGAGCACTGGAGCTGATTTGGGCTATGGCAGAGATGGACACAAAGGCAGTGATGATGTGCATGAAGGGTTTAGATCTGACAATGATGTGGGAAATACACTACAGAACATTAAAACTGCACCAAGAGTGAGGTTAATACAGACATACTCATTGAATAATACAGGACATTAAGATGGTATTGAAAGAGATTAATAAAGACATATTCACTGGATATTTCAGTTTATTAACAAAGGGCTTTGCAAGAAAAAGAGGTTAATACACAGTGACATATATTTACCAATAATTTACTCTTTAACATATATATATATATGTTTGTGGTCATATACAGAAAAAAAACAGTTTACATAGAAATGTTAATTCATTTTACTTCAGAAAAAGAAATCGGTGCTGAATGTGAATATCCATGTGAAAATCTTAGTAATTAAACCTGTTATATAAATAACTGTTATATTTGACGTTTGGGTGGAAATATTTTGGGGAGCTTAAAATCAGTCTGGTATTTGAGCAATATTAGAAGAAAATAAACAAAGCTTTTGTCAGCACTGTTAAAGTTATTTTTAATAAATACTGGTATTTTAGCAAAATTTCATGTATTACATGTTTACTAATATACTGGATGCATATTTTCATATTTTGTGTGTTTCTAGAAACTTTCCTCAAACTGCTAACCCTTTCATGTTGATGATTGACAGACAAACTTGAATGCTGGTCTAAATCTGTATCACACTCTTGGGAGATCTTTGGACTTGAGAGAAATAGAGAGCAGAATGGCGCAGAAAGATCAGACACCGACCCCTGAAGACTCACTTTCTTTAAACCTGATTCTGCAGGATTTGGTGGACGGAGACTTTTAAAGTTTCTCGGGTACGTATATTTGTGTTATTGAAAGTGAAATTACAGCGTTGCTAGCGAGAGCATGTCTGATTTATCCATTTAGTTTCCATTTTATTCTCTGGTTGCGCAGCCAACACAGACAACAAAATCAACGAGTAATACACGGCCAGCTTCATCAGAACAAAAATACGTTTGAGTCATAATTATGAAAAATATGTCCACAGGCCATTATCACAGAAATCTGGAGTGTTTAGTGAGTTACGACAATGCTTTGAATATCGGGTTTTGCGGTCTGTGAGAGTCTTGATGTAAGCCAATGGTTGTATCGATAGCTCAGTGTCTTTTTCTTCAGCATCATGTGTATGTTTGCAGACGCTGGTGAAGGCACCAAAAAACACGTGTTGCATTTTCAATTCCTCCTCAAAATCATGTGGAAACTCTAGGCACTGTCCACAGAAATCCGAAGGAGAAGCGGAATAATTCTAAAACATCATCAAGAAAGGGTCTGTATTAAGAGTTGTCTGTGATGTATTATAAAACACAATTTTATCAATCACAATTAAAGGGAAATTTAACCGATCCAAAAAGTTCCTACTTACTCATAGTAACTACTTTACTATTTTATTGGTAATTTGTGGGTATTTAGTATCGCGGTCTATCCCTAACACTCCCTTTTTATGTCATCCATACAGTAAAAAAAATAAAGGAGACATGGAAGAAACGATGCTCAAGCTTCAAATAACGTTCACGATGCCCAGAATGTAAAACACATTACAACTCGGAAAAAAGGTTAGTATTGTTTAAGCAGTGCCAAGCTGTATTGAAAAACACCTCTTTTATCAGTTACAATTGAGGTTCGCCCAAAAACAAATATGAATTCTGGGACATATCACTTAAACAGTAACTACTTTTGCTGGAATGTTAACTAATTAAAAGTTCCAAGTTTACCCTCATTTTCTGTTTTTGATATATTAAGCATTGCTTACTAATCCTTAATACCCATTTTTTATTTACACAGACGCTGCATATTTGAGAGATGAAAAAGATGTGCATGAAATGAGGGAGCAGACGCTAGTTACAGAGGAGAGTGTTTTAGTATGGACTGTCACAGTTACCAAAAAGCTGGCCAGATCAAAACGTGATCGGCCTTCGGATAAAACTAACATGTATAGAGACTTTGCGAATGGTAGTGTTTTAAAGTGTATGATCTACATACTTCAGTCATTACACTGAACACTAATGAAATGGCTAAAAATAATGTATTAACACACCTAAAAGATTACAGATGCAGCCATTCAAAGTTCACGGTACAAACCCATACCGCACGCAACTACGCACGAGCCACCGCGCCGTACCACGGTACGTGATTGGCTGTCCAAAATGACTGACAGGGGGACTTGTGGTGCATTGGTCGGTAGTGAAAAGATTTAATCATTTAATCTCTTTACTGTGCACATTTTAATCCGCTTAGTAGTGAATATTTAAATGGAATTTTACAATTAAAGGGAAATTTAATAGCTGAGCATAAAAAGAAGAGGAGCATAACGCATCTGAAGGTCATAAACGATATTATTTTGGAACATAAACATATTATGTAAACTGTATATTGCTGGCCTGACATTAGAGGGTGTGTCTGCTCACCTGCGCGGTGACGTCATCTTTCTCTCTGAATAGCTAGCAGGGACCTGTGCCGTGTGGATCCCTTTAGATCTCCCTTCAGATTTAAAAGGTTATTAATAATATACGTTTTCTCAACCCTTGGAATCACAGTGTAACTGACTGGCTCAGAAGAGCCCACTGAGTCAGCCCTTAACGCCAGTGTGCAGAAGTTGTCAAAACGTGTTTTTCAGCACAAATAAACACGTTTTGGCAACTTTGGTCAACAACATGTAAGTTATAGGGCAGAAACAACATACTTTTCAAAACGTGTTTTTCAGCCCGAAATAAACGCGTTTTCTCAACCCTTGGAATCACAGTGTAACTGACTGGCTCAGAAGAGCCCACTGAGTCAGCCCTTAACCCCAGTGTGCAGAAGTTGTCAAAACGTGTTTTTCAGCACAAATAAACACGTTTTGGCAACTTTGGTCACCAACATGTAAGTTATAGGGCAGGAACAGAACACTTTTCAAAACGTGTTTTTCAGCACAAATAAACACGTTTTGGCAACTTTGGTCACCAACATGTAAGTTATAGGGCAGGAACAGAACACTTTTCAAAACGTGTTTTTCAGCCCGAAATAAACGCGTTTTCTCAACCCTTGGAATCACAGTGTAACTGACTGGCTCAGAAGAGCCCACTGAGTCAGCCCTTAACCCCAGTGTGCAGAAGTTGTCAAAACGTGTTTTTCAGCACAAATAAACACGTTTTGGCAACTTTGGTCACCAACATGTAAGTTATAGGGCAGGAACAGAACACTTTTCAAAACGTGTTTTTCAGCCCGAAATAAACGTGTTTTCTCAACCCTTGGAATCACAGTGTAACTAACTGGCTCAGAAGAGCCCACTGGGTCAGCCCTTAACCCCAGTGTGCAGAAGTTGTCAAAACGTGTTTTTCAGCACAAATAAACACGTTTTGGCAACTTTGGTCAACAACATGTAAGTTATAGGGCAGGAACAGAACACTTTTCAAAACGTGTTTTTCAGCCCGAAATAAACGCGTTTTCTCAACCCTTGGAATCACAGTGTAACTGACTGGCTCAGAAGAGCCCACTGAGTCAGCCCTTAACCCCAGTGTGCAGAAGTTGTCAAAACGTGTTTTTCAGCACAAATAAACACGGTTTGGCAACTTTGGTCACCAACATGTAAGTTATAGGGCAGGAACAGAACACTTTTCAAAACGTGTTTTTCAGCCCGAAATAAACGCGTTTTCTCAACCCTTGGAATCACAGTGTAACTGACTGGCTCAGAAGAGCCCACTGAGTCAGCCCTTAACCCCAGTGTGCAGAAGTTGTCAAAACGTGTTTTTCAGCACAAATAAACGCGTTTTCTCAACCCTTGGAATCACAGTGTAACTGACTGGCTCAGAAGAGCCCACTGAGTCAGCCCTTAACCCCAGTAAGCAGAAGTTGTCAAAACGTGTTTTTAAGCACAAATAAACACGTTTTGGCAACTTTGGTCACCAACATGTAAGTTATAGGGCAGGAACAGAACACTTTTCAAAACGTGTTTTTCAGCCCGAAATAAACGCGTTTTCTCAACTCCTGGAATCACAGTGTAACTGACTGGCTCAGAAGAGCCCACTGAGTCAGCCCTTAACCCCAGTGTGCAGAAGTTGTCAAAACGTGTTTTTCAGCACAAATAAACACGTTTTGGCAACTTTGGTCACCAACATGTAAGTTATAGGGCAGGAACAGAACACTTTTCAAAACGTGTTTTTCAGCCCGAAATAAACGCGTTTTCTCAACTCTTGGAATCACAGTGTAACTGACTGGCTCAGAAGAGCCCACTGAGTCAGCCCTTAACCCCAGTGTGCAGAAGTTGTCAAAACGTGTTTTTCAGCACAAATAAACACGTTTTGGCAACTTTGGTCACCAACATGTAAGTTATAGGGCAGGAACAGAACACTTTTCAAAACGTGTTTTTCAGCCCGAAATAAACGCGTTTTCTCAACCCTTGGAATCACAGTGTAACTGACTGGCTCAGAAGAGCCCACTGAGTCAGCCCTTAACCCCAGTGTGCAGAAGTTGTCAAAACGTGTTTTTCAGCACAAATAAACACGTTTTGGCAACTTTGGTCACCAACATGTAAGTTATAGGGCAGGAACAGAACACTTTTCAAAACGTGTTTTTCAGCCCGAAATAAACGCGTTTTCTCAACTCCTGGAATCACAGTGTAACTGACTGGCTCAGAAGAGCCCACTGAGTCAGCCCTTAACCCCAGTGTGCAGAAGTTGTCAAAAAGTGTTTTTCAGCACAAATAAACACGTTTTGGCAACTTTGGTCAACAACATGTAAGTTATATGGTAGGAACAGAACACTTTTCAAAACGTGTTTTTCAGCCCGAAATAAACGCGTTTTCTCAACTCTTGGAATCACAGTGTAACTGACTGGCTCAGAAGAGCCCACTGAGTCAGCCCTTAACCCCAGTGTGCAGAAGTTGTCAAAACGTGTTTTTCAGCACAAATAAACACGTTTTGGCAACTTTGGTCAACAACATGTAAGTTATAGGGCAGGAACAGAACACTTTTCAAAACGTGTTTTTCAGCCCGAAATAAACGTGTTTTCTCAACCCTTGGAATCACAGTGTAACTGACTGGCTCAGAAGAGCCCACTGAGTCAGCCCTTAACCCCAGTGTGCAGAAGTTGTCAAAACGTGTTTTTCAGCACAAATAAACACGTTTTGGCAACTTTGGTCACCAACATGTAAGTTATAGGGCAGGAACAGAACACTTTTCAAAACGTGTTTTTCAGCCCGAAATAAACGCGTTTTCTCAACTCCTGGAATCACAGTGTAACTGACTGGCTCAGAAGAGCCTACTGAGTCAGCCCTTAACCCCAGTGTGCAGAAGTTGCAAAACGTGTTTTTCAGTACAAATAAACACGTTTTGGCAACTTTGGTCACCAACATGTAAGTTATAGGGCAGGAACAGAACACTTTTCAAAACGTGTTTTTCAGCCCGAAATAAACGCGTTTTCTCAACCCTTGGAATCACAGTGTAACTGACTGGCTCAGAAGAGCCCACTGAGTCAGCCCTTAACCCCAGTGTGCAGAAGTTGTCAAAACGTGTTTTTCAGCACAAATAAACACGTTTTGGCAACTTTGGTCACCAACATGTAAGTTATAGGGCAGGAACAGAACACTTTTCAAAACGTGTTTTTCAGCCCGAAATAAACGCGTTTTCTCAACCCTTGGAATCACAGTGTAACTGACTGGCTCAGAAGAGCCCACTGAGTCAGCCCTTAACCCCAGTGTGCAGAAGTTGTCAAAACGTGTTTTTCAGCACAAATAAACACGTTTTGGCAACTTTGGTCACCAACATGTAAGTTATAGGGCAGGAACAGAACACTTTTCAAAACGTGTTTTTCAGCACAAATAAACACGTTTTGGCAACTTTGGTCACCAACATGTAAGTTATAGGGCAGGAACAGAACACTTTTCAAAACGTGTTTTTCAGCCCGAAATAAACGCGTTTTCTCAACCCTTGGAATCACAGTGTAACTGACTGGCTCAGAAGAGCCCACTGAGTCAGCCCTTAACCCCAGTGTGCAGAAGTTGTCAAAACGTGTTTTTCAGCACAAATAAACACGTTTTGGCAACTTTGGTCACCAATATGTAAGTTATAGGGCAGGAACAGAACACTTTTCAAAACGTGTTTTTCAGCCCGAAATAAACGCGTTTTCTCAACCCTTGGAATCACAGTGTAACTGACTGGCTCAGAAGAGCCCACTGAGTCAGCCCTTAACCCCAGTGTGCAGAAGTTGTCAAAACGTGTTTTTCAGCAAAAATAAACACGTTTTGGCAACTTTGGTCACCAACATGTAAGTTATAGGGCAGGAACAGAACACTTTTCAAAACGTGTTTTTCAGCCGAAATAAACGCGTTGTCTCAACCCTTGGAATCACAGTGTAACTGACTGGCTCAGAAGAGCCCACTGAGTCAGCCCTTAACCCCAGTAAGCAGAAGTTGTCAAAACGTGTTTTTAAGCACAAATAAACACGTTTTGGCAACTTTGGTCACCAACATGTAAGTTATAGGGCAGGAACAGAACACTTTTCAAAACGTGTTTTTCAGCCCGAAATAAACGCGTTTTCTCAACTCCTGGAATCACAGTGTAACTGACTGGCTCAGAAGAGCCCACTGAGTCAGCCCTTAACCCCAGTGTGCAGAAGTTGTCAAAACGTGTTTTTCAGCACAAATAAACACGTTTTGGCAACTTTGGTCACCAACATGTAAGTTATAGGGCAGGAACAGAACACTTTTCAAAACGTGTTTTTCAGCCCGAAATAAACGCGTTTTCTCAAGCCTTGGAATCACAGTGTAACTGACTGGCTCAGAAGAGCCCACTGAGTCAGCCCTTAACCCCAGTGTGCAGAAGTTGTCAAAACGTGTTTTTCAGCACAAATAAACACGTTTTGGCAACTTTGGTCAACAACATGTAAGTTATAGGGCAGGAACAGAACACTTTTCAAAACGTGTTTTTCAGCCCGAAATAAACGCGTTTTCTCAACCCTTGGAATCACAGTGTAACTGACTGGCTCAGAAGAGCCCACTGAGTCAGCCCTTAACCCCAGTGTGCAGAAGTTGTCAAAACGTGTTTTTCAGCACAAATAAACACGTTTTGGCAACTTTGGTCACCAACATGTAAGTTATAGGGCAGGAACAGAACACTTTTCAAAACGTGTTTTTCAGCCCGAAATAAACGCGTTTTCTCAACTCCTGGAATCACAGTGTAACTGACTGGCTCAGAAGAGCCCACTGAGTCAGCCCTTAACCCCAGTGTGCAGAAGTTGTCAAAACGTGTTTTTCAGCACAAATAAACACGTTTTGGCAATTTGGTCAACAACATGTAAGTTATAGGGCAGGAACAGAACACTTTTCAAAACGTGTTTTTCAGCCCGAAATAAACGCGTTTTCTCAACTCCTGGAATCACAGTGTAACTGACTGGCTCAGAAGAGCCTACTGAGTCAGCCCTTAACCCCAGTGTGCAGAAGTTGCAAAACGTGTTTTTCAGCACAAATAAACACGTTTTGGCAACTTTGGTCACCAACATGTAAGTTATATGGTAGGAACAGAACACTTTTCAAAACGTGTTTTTCAGCCCGAAATAAACGCGTTTTCTCAACTCTTGGAATCACAGTGTAACTGACTGGCTCAGAAGAGCCCACTGAGTCAGCCCTTAACCCCAGTGTGCAGAAGTTGTCAAAACGTGTTTTTCAGCACAAATAAACACGTTTTGGCAACTTTGGTCAACAACATGTAAGTTATAGGGCAGGAAAAGAACACTTTTCAAAACGTGTTTTTCAGCCCGAAATAAACGTGTTTTCTCAACCCTTGGAATCACAGTGTAACTGACTGGCTCAGAAGAGCCCACTGAGTCAGCCCTTAACCCCAGTGTGCAGAAGTTGTCAAAACGTGTTTTTCAGCACAAATAAACACGTTTTGGCAACTTTGGTCACCAACATGTAAGTTATAGGGCAGGAACAGAACACTTTTCAAAACGTGTTTTTCAGCCCGAAATAAACGCGTTTTCTCAACTCCTGGAATCACAGTGTAACTGACTGGCTCAGAAGAGCCCACTGAGTCAGCCCTTAACCCCAGTAAGCAGAAGTTGTCAAAAAGTGTTTTTCAGCACAAATAAACACGTTTTGGCAACTTTGGTCACCAACATGTAAGTTATAGAGCAGGAACAGAACACTTTTCAAAACGTGTTTTTCAGCCCGAAATAAACGCGTTTTCTCAACTCCTGGAATCACAGTGTAACTGACTGGCTCAGAAGAGCCCACTGAGTCAGCCCTTAACCCCAGTGTACAGAAGTAGTCAAAACGTGTTTTTCAGCACAAATAAACACGTTTTGGCAACTTTGGTCACCAACATGTAAGTTATAGGGCAGGAACAGAACACTTTTCAAAACGTGTTTTTCAGCCCGAAATAAACGCGTTTTCTCAACCCTTGGAATCACAGTGTAACTGACTGGCTCAGAAGAGCCCACTGAGTCAGCCCTTAACCCCAGTGTGCAGAAGTTGTCAAAACGTGTTTTTCAGCACAAATAAACACGTTTTGGCAACTTTGGTCACCAACATGTAAGTTATAGGGCAGGAACAGAACACTTTTCAAAACGTGTTTTTCAGCCCGAAATAAACGCGTTTTCTCAACTCCTGGAATCACAGTGTAACTGACTGGCTCAGAAGAGCCCACTGAGTCAGCCCTTAACCCCAGTGTGCAGAAGTTGTCAAAACGTGTTTTTCAGCACAAATAAACACGTTTTGGCAATTTGGTCAACAACATGTAAGTTATAGGGCAGGAACAGAACACTTTTCAAAACGTGTTTTTCAGCCCGAAATAAACGCGTTTTCTCAACTCCTGGAATCACAGTGTAACTGACTGGCTCAGAAGAGCCTACTGAGTCAGCCCTTAACCCCAGTGTGCAGAAGTTGCAAAACGTGTTTTTCAGCACAAATAAACACGTTTTGGCAACTTTGGTCACCAACATGTAAGTTATATGGTAGGAACAGAACACTTTTCAAAACGTGTTTTTCAGCCCGAAATAAACGCGTTTTCTCAACTCTTGGAATCACAGTGTAACTGACTGGCTCAGAAGAGCCCACTGAGTCAGCCCTTAACCCCAGTGTGCAGAAGTTGTCAAAACGTGTTTTTCAGCACAAATAAACACGTTTTGGCAACTTTGGTCAACAACATGTAAGTTATAGGGCAGGAACAGAACACTTTTCAAAACGTGTTTTTCAGCCCGAAATAAACGTGTTTTCTCAACCCTTGGAATCACAGTGTAACTGACTGGCTCAGAAGAGCCCACTGAGTCAGCCCTTAACCCCAGTGTGCAGAAGTTGTCAAAACGTGTTTTTCAGCACAAATAAACACGTTTTGGCAACTTTGGTCACCAACATGTAAGTTATAGGGCAGGAACAGAACACTTTTCAAAACGTGTTTTTCAGCCCGAAATAAACGCGTTTTCTCAACTCCTGGAATCACAGTGTAACTGACTGGCTCAGAAGAGCCCACTGAGTCAGCCCTTAACCCCAGTAAGCAGAAGTTGTCAAAACGTGTTTTTCAGCACAAATAAACACGTTTTAGCAACTTTGGTCACCAACATGTAAGTTATAGGGCAGGAACAGAACACTTTTCAAAACGTGTTTTTCAGCCCGAAATAAACGCGTTTTCTCAACTCCTGGAATCACAGTGTAACTGACTGGCTCAGAAGAGCCCACTGAGTCAGCCCTTAACCCCAGTGTGCAGAAGTTGTCAAAACGTGTTTTTCAGCACAAATAAACACGTTTTGGCAACTTTGGTCAACAACATGTAAGTTATAGGGCAGGAAAAGAACACTTTTCAAAACGTGTTTTTCAGCCCGAAATAAACGTGTTTTCTCAACCCTTGGAATCACAGTGTAACTGACTGGCTCAGAAGAGCCCACTGAGTCAGCCCTTAACCCCAGTGTGCAGAAGTTGTCAAAACGTGTTTTTCAGCACAAATAAACACGTTTTGGCAACTTTGGTCACCAACATGTAAGTTATAGGGCAGGAACAGAACACTTTTCAAAACGTGTTTTTCAGCCCGAAATAAACGCGTTTTCTCAACTCCTGGAATCACAGTGTAACTGACTGGCTCAGAAGAGCCCACTGAGTCAGCCCTTAACCCCAGTAAGCAGAAGTTGTCAAAAAGTGTTTTTCAGCACAAATAAACACGTTTTGGCAACTTTGGTCACCAACATGTAAGTTATAGAGCAGGAACAGAACACTTTTCAAAACGTGTTTTTCAGCCCGAAATAAACGCGTTTTCTCAACTCCTGGAATCACAGTGTAACTGACTGGCTCAGAAGAGCCCACTGAGTCAGCCCTTAACCCCAGTGTACAGAAGTAGTCAAAACGTGTTTTTCAGCACAAATAAACACGTTTTGGCAACTTTGGTCACCAACATGTAAGTTATAGGGCAGGAACAGAACACTTTTCAAAACGTGTTTTTCAGCCCGAAATAAACGCGTTTTCTCAACCCTTGGAATCACAGTGTAACTGACTGGCTCAGAAGAGCCCACTGAGTCAGCCCTTAACCCCAGTGTGCAGAAGTTGTCAAAACGTGTTTTTCAGCACAAATAAACACGTTTTGGCAACTTTGGTCACCAACATGTAAGTTATAGGGCAGGAACAGAACACTTTTCAAAACGTGTTTTTCAGCCCGAAATAAACGCGTTTTCTCAACTCCTGGAATCACAGTGTAACTGACTGGCTCAGAAGAGCCCACTGAGTCAGCCCTTAACCCCAGTGTGCAGAAGTTGTCAAAACGTGTTTTTCAGCACAAATAAACACGTTTTGGCAATTTGGTCAACAACATGTAAGTTATAGGGCAGGAACAGAACACTTTTCAAAACGTGTTTTTCAGCCCGAAATAAACGCGTTTTCTCAACTCCTGGAATCACAGTGTAACTGACTGGCTCAGAAGAGCCTACTGAGTCAGCCCTTAACCCCAGTGTGCAGAAGTTGCAAAACGTGTTTTTCAGCACAAATAAACACGTTTTGGCAACTTTGGTCACCAACATGTAAGTTATATGGTAGGAACAGAACACTTTTCAAAACGTGTTTTTCAGCCCGAAATAAACGCGTTTTCTCAACTCTTGGAATCACAGTGTAACTGACTGGCTCAGAAGAGCCCACTGAGTCAGCCCTTAACCCCAGTGTGCAGAAGTTGTCAAAACGTGTTTTTCAGCACAAATAAACACGTTTTGGCAACTTTGGTCAACAACATGTAAGTTATAGGGCAGGAACAGAACACTTTTCAAAACGTGTTTTTCAGCCCGAAATAAACGTGTTTTCTCAACCCTTGGAATCACAGTGTAACTGACTGGCTCAGAAGAGCCCACTGAGTCAGCCCTTAACCCCAGTGTGCAGAAGTTGTCAAAACGTGTTTTTCAGCACAAATAAACACGTTTTGGCAACTTTGGTCACCAACATGTAAGTTATAGGGCAGGAACAGAACACTTTTCAAAACGTGTTTTTCAGCCCGAAATAAACGCGTTTTCTCAACTCCTGGAATCACAGTGTAACTGACTGGCTCAGAAGAGCCCACTGAGTCAGCCCTTAACCCCAGTAAGCAGAAGTTGTCAAAACGTGTTTTTCAGCACAAATAAACACGTTTTAGCAACTTTGGTCACCAACATGTAAGTTATAGGGCAGGAACAGAACACTTTTCAAAACGTGTTTTTCAGCCCGAAATAAACGCGTTTTCTCAACTCCTGGAATCACAGTGTAACTGACTGGCTCAGAAGAGCCCACTGAGTCAGCCCTTAACCCCAGTGTGCAGAAGTTGTCAAAACGTGTTTTTCAGCACAAATAAACACGTTTTGGCAACTTTGGTCACCAACATGTAAGTTATAGGGCAGGAACAGAACACTTTTCAAATCGTGTTTTTCAGCCCGAAATTAACGCGTTTTCTCAACCCTTGGAATCACAGTGTAACTGACTGGCTCAGAAGAGCCCACTGAGTCAGCCCTTAACCCCAGTGTGCAGAAGTTGTCAAAACGTGTTTTTCAGCACAAATAAACATGTTTTGGCAACTTTGGTCACCAACATGTAAGTTATAGGGCAGGAACAGAACACTTTTCAAAACGTGTTTTTCAGCCCGAAATAAACGCGTTTTCTCAACTCCTGGAATCACAGTGTAACTGACTGGCTCAGAAGAGCCTACTGAGTCAGCCCTTAACCCCAGTGTGCAGAAGTTGCAAAACGTGTTTTTCAGTACAAATAAACACGTTTTGGCAACTTTGGTCACCAACATGTAAGTTATAGGGCAGGAACAGAACACTTTTCAAAACGTGTTTTTCAGCCCGAAATAAACGCGTTTTCTCAACCCTTGGAATCACAGTGTAACTGACTGGCTCAGAAGAGCCCACTGAGTCAGCCCTTAACCCCAGTGTGCAGAAGTTGTCAAAACGTGTTTTTCAGCACAAATAAACACGTTTTGGCAACTTTGGTCACCAACATGTAAGTTATAGGGCAGGAACAGAACACTTTTCAAAACGTGTTTTTCAGCCCGAAATAAACGCGTTTTCTCAACCCTTGGAATCACAGTGTAACTGACTGGCTCAGAAGAGCCCACTGAGTCAGCCCTTAACCCCAGTGTGCAGAAGTTGTCAAAACGTGTTTTTCAGCACAAATAAACACGTTTTGGCAACTTTGGTCACCAACATGTAAGTTATAGGGCAGGAACAGAACACTTTTCAAAACGTGTTTTTCAGCCCGAAATAAACGCGTTTTCTCAACCCTTGGAATCACAGTGTAACTGACTGGCTAAGAAGAGCCCACTGAGTCAGCCCTTAACCCCAGTAAGCAGAAGTTGTCAAAACGTGTTTTTAAGCACAAATAAACACGTTTTGGCAACTTTGGTCACCAACATGTAAGTTATAGGGCAGGAACAGAACACTTTTCAAAACGTGTTTTTCAGCCCGAAATAAACGCGTTTTCTCAACTCCTGGAATCACAGTGTAACTGACTGGCTCAGAAGAGCCCACTGAGTCAGCCCTTAACCCCAGTGTGCAGAAGTTGTCAAAACGTATTTTTCAGCACAAATAAACACGTTTTGGCAACTTTGGTCAACAACATGTAAGTTATAGGGCAGGAACAGAACACTTTTCAAAACGTGTTTTTCAGCCCGAAATAAACGCGTTTTCTCAACTCTTGGAATCACAGTGTAACTGACTGGCTCAGAAGAGCCCACTGAGTCAGCCCTTAACCCCAGTGTGCAGAAGTTGTCAAAACGTGTTTTTCAGCACAAATAAACACGTTTTGGCAACTTTGGTCACCAACATGTAAGTTATAGGGCAGGAACAGAACACATTTCAAAACGTGTTTTTCAGCCCAAAATAAACGCGTTTTCTCAACCCTTGGAATCACAGTGTAACTGACTGGCTCAGAAGAGCCCACTGAGTCAGCCCTTAACCCCAGTGTGCAGAAGTTGTCAAAACGTGTTTTTCAGCACAAATAAACACGTTTTGGCAACTTTGGTCAACAACATGTAAGTTATAGGGCAGGAACAGAACACTTTTCAAAACGTGTTTTTCAGCCCGAAATAAACGTGTTTTCTCAACCCTTGGAATCACAGTGTAACTGACTGGCTCAGAAGAGCCCACTGAGTCAGCCCTTAACCCCAGTGTGCAGAAGTTGTCAAAACGTGTTTTTCAGCACAAATAAACACGTTTTGGCAACTTTGGTCACCAACATGTAAGTTATAGGGCAGGAACAGAACACTTTTCAAAACGTGTTTTTCAGCCCGAAATAAACGCGTTTTCTCAACTCCTGGAATCACAGTGTAACTGACTGGCTCAGAAGAGCCCACTGAGTCAGCCCTTAACCCCAGTGTGCAGAAGTTGTCAAAAAGTGTTTTTCAGCACAAATAAACACGTTTTGGCAACTTTGGTCAACAACATGTAAGTTATATGGTAGGAACAGAACACTTTTCAAAACGTTTTTTTCAGCCCGAAATAAACGCGTTTTCTCAACTCTTGGAATCACAGTGTAACTGACTGGCTCAGAAGAGCCCACTGAGTCAGCCCTTAACCCCAGTGTGCAGAAGTTGTCAAAACGTGTTTTTAGGCACAAATAAACACGTTTTGGCAACTTTGGTCAACAACATGTAAGTTATAGGGCAGGAACAGAACACTTTTCAAAACGTGTTTTTCAGCCCGAAATAAACGTGTTTTCTCAACCCTTGGAATCACAGTGTAACTGATTGGCTCAGAAGAGCCCACTGAGTCAGCCCTTAACCCCAATGTGCAGAAGTTGTCAAAAAGTTTTTTTCAGCACAAATAAACACGTTTTGGCAACTTTGGTCACCAACATGTAAGTTATAGGGCAGGAACAGAACACTTTTCAAAACGTGTTTTTCAGCCCAAAATAAACGCGTTTTCTCAACCCTTGGAATCACAGTGTAACTGACTGGCTCAGAAGAGCCCACTGAGTCAGCCCTTAACCCCAGTGTGCAGAAGTTGTCAAAACGTGTTTTTCAGCACAAATAAACACGTTTTGGCAACTTTGGTCACCAACATGTAAGTTATAGGGCAGGAACAGAACACTTTTCAAAACGTGTTTTTCAGCCCGAAATAAACGCGTTTTCTCAACTCCTGGAATCACAGTGTAACTGACTGGCTCAGAAGAGCCCACTGAGTCAGCCCTTAACCCCAGTGTGCAGAAGTTGTCAAAACGTGTTTTTCAGCACAAATAAACACGTTTTGGCAACTTTGGTCACCAACATGTAAGTTATAGGGCAGGAACAGAACACTTTTCAAAACGTGTTTTTCAGCCCGAAATAAACGCGTTTTCTCAACTCCTGGAATCACAGTGTAACTGACTGGCTCAGAAGAGCCCACTGAGTCAGCCCTTAACCCCAGTGTGCAGAAGTTGTCAAAAAGTGTTTTTCAGCACAAATAAACACGTTTTGGCAACTTTGGTCAACAACATGTAAGTTATATGGTAGGAACAGAACACTTTTCAAAACGTGTTTTTCAGCCCGAAATAAACGCGTTTTCTCAACTCTTGGAATCACAGTGTAACTGACTGGCTCAGAAGAGCCCACTGAGTCAGCCCTTAACCCCAGTGTGCAGAAGTTGTCAAAACGTGTTTTTCAGCACAAATAAACACGTTTTGGCAACTTTGGTCAACAACATGTAAGTTATAGGGCAGGAACAGAACACTTTTCAAAACGTGTTTTTCAGCCCGAAATAAACGTGTTTTCTCAACCCTTGGAATCACAGTGTAACTGACTGGCTCAGAAGAGCCCACTGAGTCAGCCCTTAACCCCAGTGTGCAGAAGTTGTCAAAACGTGTTTTTCAGCACAAATAAACACGTTTTGGCAACTTTGGTCACCAACATGTAAGTTATAGGGCAGGAACAGAACACTTTTAAAAACGTGTTTTTCAGCCCGAAATAAACGCGTTTTCTCAACCCTTGGAATCACAGTGTAACTGACTGGCTCAGAAGAGCCCACTGAGTCAGCCCTTAACCCCAGTGTGCAGAAGTTGTCAAAACGTGTTTTTCAGCACAAATAAACACGTTTTGGCAACTTTGGTCACCAACATGTAAGTTATAGGGCAGGAACAGAACACTTTTCAAAACGTGTTTTTCAGCCAGAAATAAACGCGTTTTCTCAACCCTTGGAATCACAGTGTAACTGACTGGCTCAGAAGAGCCCACTGAGTCAGCCCTTAACCCCAGTGTGCAGAAGTTGTCAAAACGTGTTTTTCAGCACAAATAAACACGTTTTGGCAACTTTGGTCACCAACATGTAAGTTATAGGGCAGGAACAGAACACTTTTCAAAACGTGTTTTTCAGCCCGAAATAAACGCGTTTTCTCAACTCTTGGAATCACAGTGTAACTGACTGGCTCAGAAGAGCCCACTGAGTCAGCCCTTAACCCCAGTAAGCAGAAGTTGTCAAAACGTGTTTTTAAGCACAAATAAACACGTTTTGGCAACTTTGGTCACCAACATGTAAGTTATAGGGCAGGAACAGAACACTTTTCAAAACGTGTTTTTCAGCCTGAAATAAACGCGTTTTCTCAACCCTTGGAATCACAGTGTAACTGACTGGCTCAGAAGAGCCCACTGAGTCAGCCCTTAACCCCAGTGTGCAGAAGTTGTCAAAACGTGTTTTTCAGCACAAATAAACACGTTTTGGCAACTTTGGTCACCAACATGTAAGTTATAGGGCAGGAACAGAACACTTTTCAAAACGTGTTTTTCAGCCGAAATAAACGCGTTTTCTCAACCCTTGGAATCACAGTGTAACTGACTGGCTCAGAAGAGCCCACTGAGTCAGCCCTTAACCCCAGTAAGCAGAAGTTGTCAAAACGTGTTTTTCAGCACAAATAAACACGTTTTGGCAATTTGGTCAACAACATGTAAGTTATAGGGCAGGAACAGAACACTTTTCAAAACGTGTTTTTCAGCCCGAAATAAACGCGTTTTCTCAACTCCTGGAATCACAGTGTGACTGACTGGCTCAGAAGAGCCCACTGAGTCAGCCCTTAACCCCAGTGTGCAGAAGTTGTCAAAACGTGTTTTTCAGCACAAATAAACACGTTTTGGCAACTTTGGTCAACAACATGTAAGTTATAGGGCAGGAACAGAACACTTTTCAAAACGTGTTTTTCAGCCCGAAATAAACGCGTTTTCTCAACTCTTGGAATCACAGTGTAACTGACTGGCTCAGAAGAGCCCACTGAGTCAGCCCTTAACCCCAGTGTGCAGAAGTTGTCAAAAAGTGTTTTTCAGCACAAATAAACACGTTTTGGCAACTTTGGTCACCAACATGTAAGTTATAGGGCAGGAATAGAACACTTTTCAAAACGTGTTTTTCAGCCCGAAATAAACGCGTTTTCTCAACCCTTGGAATCACAGTGTAACTGACTGGCTCAGAAGAGCCCACTGAGTCAGCCCTTAACCCCAGTAAGCAGAAGTTGTCAAAACGTGTTTTTAAGCACAAATAAACACGTTTTGGCAACTTTGGTCACCAACATGTAAGTTATAGGGCAGGAACAGAACACTTTTCAAAACGTGTTTTTCAGCCAGAAATAAACGCGTTTTCTCAACCCTTGGAATCACAGTGTAACTGACTGGCTCAGAAGAGCCCACTGAGTCAGCCCTTAACCCCAGTGTGCAGAAGTTGTCAAAACATGTTTTTCAGCACAAATAAACACGTTTTGGCAACTTTGGTCAACAACATGTAAGTTATAGGGCAGGAACAGAACACTTTTCAAAACGTGTTTTTCAGCCAGAAATAAACGCGTTTTCTCAACCCTTGGAATCACAGTGTAACTGACTGGCTCAGAAGAGCCCACTGAGTCAGCCCTTAACCCCAGTGTGCAGAAGTTGTCAAAACGTGTTTTTCAGCACAAATAAACACGTTTTGGCAACTTTGGTCACCAACATGTAAGTTATAGGGCAGGAACAGAACACTTTTCAAAACGTGTTTTTCAGCCCGAAATAAACGCGTTTTCTCAACTCTTGGAATCACAGTGTAACTGACTGGCTCAGAAGAGCCCACTGAGTCAGCCCTTAACCCCAGTAAGCAGAAGTTGTCAAAACGTGTTTTTAAGCACAAATAAACACGTTTTGGCAACTTTGGTCACCAACATGTAAGTTATAGGGCAGGAACAGAACACTTTTCAAAACGTGTTTTTCAGCCCGAAATAAACGTGTTTTCTCAACCCTTGGAATCACAGTGTAACTGACTGGCTCAGAAGAGCCCACTGAGTCAGCCCTTAACCCCAGTGTGCAGAAGTTGTCAAAACGTGTTTTTCAGCACAAATAAACACGTTTTGGCAACTTTGGTCACCAACATGTAAGTTATAGGGCAGGAACAGAACACTTTTCAAAACGTGTTTTTCAGCCCGAAATAAACGCGTTTTCTCAACCCTTGGAATCACAGTGTAACTGACTGGCTCAGAAGAGCCCACTGAGTCAGCCCTTAACCCCAGTGTGCAGAAGTTGTCAAAACGTGTTTTTCAGCACAAATAAACACGTTTTGGCAACTTTGGTCACCAACATGTAAGTTATAGGGCAGGAACAGAACACTTTTCAAAACGTGTTTTTCAGCCAGAAATAAACGCGTTTTCTCAACCCTTGGAATCACAGTGTAACTGACTGGCTCAGAAGAGCCCACTGAGTCAGCCCTTAACCCCAGTGTGCAGAAGTTGTCAAAACGTGTTTTTCAGCACAAATAAACACGTTTTGGCAACTTTGGTCACCAACATGTAAGTTATAGGGCAGGAACAGAACACTTTTCAAAACGTGTTTTTCAGCCCGAAATAAACGCGTTTTCTCAACTCTTGGAATCACAGTGTAACTGACTGGCTCAGAAGAGCCCACTGAGTCAGCCCTTAACCCCAGTAAGCAGAAGTTGTCAAAACGTGTTTTTAAGCACAAATAAACACGTTTTGGCAACTTTGGTCACCAACATGTAAGTTATAGGGCAGGAACAGAACACTTTTCAAAACGTGTTTTTCAGCCCGAAATAAACGCGTTTTCTCAACCCTTGGAATCACAGTGTAACTGACTGGCTCAGAAGAGCCCACTGAGTCAGCCCTTAACCCCAGTGTGCAGAAGTTGTCAAAACGTGTTTTTCAGCACAAATAAACACGTTTTGGCAACTTTGGTCACCAACATGTAAGTTATAGGGCAGGAACAGAACACTTTTCAAAACGTGTTTTTCAGCCGAAATAAACGCGTTTTCTCAACCCTTGGAATCACAGTGTAACTGACTGGCTCAGAAGAGCCCACTGAGTCAGCCCTTAACCCCAGTAAGCAGAAGTTGTCAAAACGTGTTTTTCAGCACAAATAAACACGTTTTGGCAATTTGGTCAACAACATGTAAGTTATAGGGCAGGAACAGAACACTTTTCAAAACGTGTTTTTCAGCCCGAAATAAACGCGTTTTCTCAACTCCTGGAATCACAGTGTAACTGACTGGCTCAGAAGAGCCCACTGAGTCAGCCCTTAACCCCAGTGTGCAGAAGTTGTCAAAACGTGTTTTTCAGCACAAATAAACACGTTTTGGCAACTTTGGTCAACAACATGTAAGTTATAGGGCAGGAACAGAACACTTTTCAAAACGTGTTTTTCAGCCAGAAATAAACGCGTTTTCTCAACCCTTGGAATCACAGTGTAACTGACTGGCTCAGAAGAGCCCACTGAGTCAGCCCTTAACCCCAGTGTGCAGAAGTTGTCAAAACGTGTTTTTCAGCACAAATAAACACGTTTTGGCAACTTTGGTCACCAACATGTAAGTTATAGGGCAGGAACAGAACACTTTTCAAAACGTGTTTTTCAGCCCGAAATAAACGCGTTTTCTCAACTCTTGGAATCACAGTGTAACTGACTGGCTCAGAAGAGCCCACTGAGTCAGCCCTTAACCCCAGTAAGCAGAAGTTGTCAAAACGTGTTTTTAAGCACAAATAAACACGTTTTGGCAACTTTGGTCACCAACATGTAAGTTATAGGGCAGGAACAGAACACTTTTCAAAACGTGTTTTTCAGCCCGAAATAAACGCGTTTTCTCAACCCTTGGAATCACAGTGTAACTGACTGGCTCAGAAGAGCCCACTGAGTCAGCCCTTAACCCCAGTGTGCAGAAGTTGTCAAAACGTGTTTTTCAGCACAAATAAACACGTTTTGGCAACTTTGGTCACCAACATGTAAGTTATAGGGCAGGAACAGAACACTTTTCAAAACGTGTTTTTCAGCCGAAATAAACGCGTTTTCTCAACCCTTGGAATCACAGTGTAACTGACTGGCTCAGAAGAGCCCACTGAGTCAGCCCTTAACCCCAGTAAGCAGAAGTTGTCAACACGTGTTTTTCAGCACAAATAAACACGTTTTGGCAATTTGGTCAACAACATGTAAGTTATAGGGCAGGAACAGAACACTTTTCAAAACGTGTTTTTCAGCCCGAAATAAACGCGTTTTCTCAACTCCTGGAATCACAGTGTAACTGACTGGCTCAGAAGAGCCCACTGAGTCAGCCCTTAACCCCAGTGTGCAGAAGTTGTCAAAACGTGTTTTTCAGCACAAATAAACACGTTTTGGCAACTTTGGTCAACAACATGTAAGTTATAGGGCAGGAACAGAACACTTTTCAAAACGTGTTTTTCAGCCCGAAATAAACGTGTTTTCTCAACCCTTGGAATCACAGTGTAACTGACTGGCTCAGAAGAGCCCACTGAGTCAGCCCTTAACCCCAGTGTGCAGAAGTTGTCAAAACGTGTTTTTCAGCACAAATAAACACGTTTTGGCAACTTTGGTCACCAACATGTAAGTTATAGGGCAGGAACAGAACACTTTTCAAAACGTGTTTTTCAGCCCGAAATAAACGCGTTTTCTCAACCCTTGGAATCACAGTGTAACTGACTGGCTCAGAAGAGCCCACTGAGTCAGCCCTTAACCCCAGTGTGCAGAAGTTGTCAAAACGTGTTTTTCAGCACAAATAAACACGTTTTGGCAACTTTGGTCACCAACATGTAAGTTATAGGGCAGGAACAGAACACTTTTCAAAACGTGTTTTTCAGCCCGAAATAAACGCGTTTTCTCAACCCTTGGAATCACTGTGTAACTGACAGGCTCAGAAGAGCCCACTGAGTCAGCCCTTAACCCCAGTAAGCAGAAGTTGTCAAAACGTGTTTTTAAGCACAAATAAACACGTTTTGGCAACTTTGGTCACCAACATGTAAGTTATAGGGCAGGAACAGAACACTTTTCAAAACGTGTTTTTCAGCCCGAAATAAACGCGTTTTCTCAACTCCTGGAAACACAGTGTAACTGACTGGCTCAGAAGAGCCCACTGAGTCAGCCCTTAACCCCAGTGTGCAGAAGTTGTCAAAACGTGTTTTTCAGCACAAATAAACACGTTTTCTCAACCCTTGGAATCACAGTGTAACTGACTGGCTCAGAAGAGCCCACTGAGTCAGCCCTTAACCCCAGTAAGCAGAAGTTGTCAAAACGTGTTTTTAAGCACAAATAAACACGTTTTGGCAACTTTGGTCAACAACATGTAAGTTATAGGGCAGGAACAGAACACTTTTCAAAACGTGTTTTTCAGCCCGAAATAAACGCTTTTTCTCAACTCCTGGAATCACAGTGTAACTGACTGGCTCAGAAGAGCCCACTGAGTCAGCCCTTAACCCCAGTGTGCAGAAGTTGTCAAAACGTGTTTTTCAGCACAAATAAACACGTTTTGGCAACTTTGGTCAACAACATGTAAGTTATAGGGCAGGAACAGAACACTTTTCAAAACGTGTTTTTCAGCCCGAAATAAACGCGTTTTCTCAACCCTTGGAATCACAGTGTAACTAACTGGCTCAGAAGAGCCCACTGAGTCAGCCCTTAACCCCAGTGTGCAGAAGTTGTCAAAACGTGTTTTTCAGCACAAATAAACACGTTTTGGCAACTTTGGTCACCAACATGTAAGTTATAGGGCAGGAACAGAACACTTTTCAAAACGTGTTTTTCAGCCCGAAATAAACGCGTTTTCTCAACTCTTGGAATCACAGTGTAACTGACTGGCTCAGAAGAGCCCACTGAGTCAGCCCTTAACCCCAGTAAGCAGAAGTTGTCAAAACGTGTTTTTAAGCACAAATAAACACGTTTTGGCAACTTTGGTCACCAACATGTAAGTTATAGGGCAGGAACAGAACACTTTTCAAAACGTGTTTTTCAGCCCGAAATAAACGCGTTTTCTCAACCCTTGGAATCACAGTGTAACTGACTGGCTCAGAAGAGCCCACTGAGTCAGCCCTTAACCCCAGTGTGCAGAAGTTGTCAAAACGTGTTTTTCAGCACAAATAAACACGTTTTGGCAACTTTGGTCACCAACATGTAAGTTATAGGGCAGGAACAGAACACTTTTCAAAACGTGTTTTTCAGCCGAAATAAACGCGTTTTCTCAACCCTTGGAATCACAGTGTAACTGATTGGCTCAGAAGAGCCCACTGAGTCAGCCCTTAACCCCAGTAAGCAAAAGTTGTCAAAACGTGTTTTTAAGCACAAATAAACACGTTTTGGCAACTTTGGTCACCAACATGTAAGTTATAGGGCAGGAACAGAACACTTTTCAAAACGTGTTTTTCAGCCCGAAATAAACGCGTTTTCTCAACTCCTGGAATCACAGTGTAACTGACTGGCTCAGAAGAGCCCACTGAGTCAGCCCTTAACCCCAGTGTGCAGAAGTTGTCAAAACGTGTTTTTCAGCCGAAATAAACGCGTTTTCTCAACCCTTGGAATCACAGTGTAACTGATTGGCTCAGAAGAGCCCACTGAGTCAGCCCTTAACCCCAGTGTGCAGAAGTTGTCAAAACGTGTTTTTCAGCCGAAATAAACGCGTTTTCTCAACCCTTGGAATCACAGTGTAACTGACTGGCTCAGAAGAGCCCACTGAGTCAGCCCTTAACCCCAGTAAGCAGAAGTTGTCAAAACGTGTTTTTAAGCACAAATAAACACGTTTTGGCAACTTTGGTCACCAACATGTAAGTTATAGGGCAGGAACAGAACACTTTTCAAAACGTGTTTTTCAGCCCGAAATAAACGCGTTTTCTCAACTCCTGGAATCACAGTGTAACTGACTGGCTCAGAAGAGCCCACTGAGTCAGCCCTTAACCCCAGTGTGCAGAAGTTGTCAAAACGTGTTTTTCAGCACAAATAAACACGTTTTGGCAACTTTGGTCAACAACATGTAAGTTATAGGGCAGGAACAGAACACTTTTCAAAACGTGTTTTTCAGCCCGAAATAAACGCGTTTTCTCAACCCTTGGAATCACAGTGTAACTGACTGGCTCAGAAGAGCCCACTGAGTCAGCCCTTAACCCAAGTGTGCAGAAGTTGTCAAAACGTGTTTTTCAGCACAAATAAACACGTTTTGGCAACTTTGGTCACCAACATGTAAGTTATAGGGCAGGAACAGAACACTTTTCAAAACGTGTTTTTCAGCCCGAAATAAACGCGTTTTCTCAACCCTTGGAATCACAGTGTAACTGACTGGCTCAGAAGAGCCCACTGAGTCAGCCCTTAACCCCAGTGTGCAGAAGTTGTCAAAACGTGTTTTTCAGCACAAATAAACACGTTTTGGCAACTTTGGTCACCAACATGTAAGTTATAGGGCAGGAACAGAACACTTTTCAAAACGTGTTTTTCAGCCCGAAATAAACGCGTTTTCTCAACTCTTGGAATCACAGTGTAACTGACTGGCTCAGAAGAGCCCACTGAGTCAGCCCTTAACCCCAGTAAGCAGAAGTTGTCAAAACGTGTTTTTAAGCACAAATAAACACGTTTTGGCAACTTTGGTCACCAACATGTAAGTTATAGGGCAGGAACAGAACACTTTTCAAAACGTGTTTTTCAGCCCGAAATAAACGCGTTTTCTCAACCCTTGGAATCACAGTGTAACTGACTGGCTCAGAAGAGCCCACTGAGTCAGCCCTTAACCCCAGTGTGCAGAAGTTGTCAAAACGTGTTTTTCAGCACAAATAAACACGTTTTGGCAACTTTGGTCACCAACATGTAAGTTATAGGGCAGGAACAGAACACTTTTCAAAACGTGTTTTTCAGCCGAAATAAACGCGTTTTCTCAACCCTTGGAATCACAGTGTAACTGATTGGCTCAGAAGAGCCCACTGAGTCAGCCCTTAACCCCAGTAAGCAAAAGTTGTCAAAACGTGTTTTTAAGCACAAATAAACACGTTTTGGCAACTTTGGTCACCAACATGTAAGTTATAGGGCAGGAACAGAACACTTTTCAAAACGTGTTTTTCAGCCCGAAATAAACGCGTTTTCTCAACTCCTGGAATCACAGTGTAACTGACTGGCTCAGAAGAGCCCACTGAGTCAGCCCTTAACCCCAGTGTGCAGAAGTTGTCAAAACGTGTTTTTCAGCCCGAAATAAACGCGTTTTCTCAACCCTTGGAATCACAGTGTAACTGATTGGCTCAGAAGAGCCCACTGAGTCAGCCCTTAACCCCAGTAAGCAGAAGTTGTCAAAACGTGTTTTTAAGCACAAATAAACACGTTTTGGCAACTTTGGTCACCAACATGTAAGTTATAGGGCAGGAACAGAACACTTTTCAAAACGAGTTTTTCAGCCCGAAATAAACGCGTTTTCTCAACTCCTGGAATCACAGTGTAACTGACTGGCTCAGAAGAGCCCACTGAGTCAGCCCTTAACCCCAGTGTGCAGAAGTTGTCAAAACGTGTTTTTCAGCACAAATAAACACGTTTTGGCAACTTTGGTCTCCAACATGTAAGTTATAGGGCAGGAACAGAACACTTTTCAAAAAGTGTTTTTCAGCCCGAAATAAACGCGTTTTCTCAACCCTTGGAATCACAGTGTAACTGACTGGCTCAGAAGAGCCCACTGTGTCAGCCCTTAACCCCAGTGTGCAGAAGTTGTCAAAACGTGTTTTTCAGCACAAATAAACACGTTTTGGCAACTTTGGTCACCAACATGTAAGTTATATGGTAGGAACAGAACACTTTTCAAAACGTGTTTTTCAGCCCGAAATAAACGCGTTTTCTCAACCCTTGGAATCACAGTGTAACTGACTGGCTCAGAAGAGCCCACTGAGTCAGCCCTTAACCCCAGTGTGCAGAAGTTGTCAAAACGTGTTTTTCAGCACAAATAAACACGTTTTGGCAACTTTGGTCACCAACATGTAAGTTATAGGGCAGGAACAGAACACTTTTCAAAACGTGTTTTTCAGCCCGAAATAAACGCGTTTTCTCAACTCCTGGAATCACAGTGTAACTGACTGGCTCAGAAGAGCCTACTGAGTCAGCCCTTAACCCCAGTGTGCAGAAGTTGCAAAACGTGTTTTTCAGTACAAATAAACACGTTTTGGCAACTTTGGTCACCAACATGTAAGTTATAGGGCAGGAACAGAACACTTTTCAAAACGTGTTTTTCAGCCCGAAATAAACGCGTTTTCTCAAACCTTGGAATCACAGTGTAACTGACTGGCTCAGAAGAGCCCACTGAGTCAGCCCTTAACCCCAGTGTGCAGAAGTTGTCAAAACGTGTTTTTCAGCACAAATAAACACGTTTTGGCAACTTTGGTCACCAACATGTAAGTTATAGGGCAGGAACAGAACACTTTTCAAAACGTGTTTTTCAGCCCGAAATAAACGCGTTTTCTCAACTCCTGGAAACACAGTGTAACTGACTGGCTCAGAAGAGCCCACTGAGTCAGCCCTTAACCCCAGTGTGCAGAAGTTGTCAAAACGTGTTTTTCAGCACAAATAAACACGTTTTCTCAACCCTTGGAATCACAGTGTAACTGACTGGCTCAGAAGAGCCCACTGAGTCAGCCCTTAACCCCAGTAAGCAGAAGTTGTCAAAACGTGTTTTTAAGCACAAATAAACACGTTTTGGCAACTTTGGTCACCAACATGTAAGTTATAGGGCAGGAACAGAACACTTTTCAAAACGTGTTTTTCAGCCCGAAATAAACGCTTTTTCTCAACTCCTGGAATCACAGTGTAACTGACTGGCTCAGAAGAGCCCACTGAGTCAGCCCTTAACCCCAGTGTGCAGAAGTTGTCAAAACGTGTTTTTCAGCACAAATAAACACGTTTTGGCAACTTTGGTCAACAACATGTAAGTTATAGGGCAGGAACAGAACACTTTTCAAAACGTGTTTTTCAGCCCGAAATAAACGCGTTTTCTCAACCCTTGGAATCACAGTGTAACTAACTGGCTCAGAAGAGCCCACTGAGTCAGCCCTTAACCCCAGTGTGCAGAAGTTGTCAAAACGTGTTTTTCAGCACAAATAAACACGTTTTGGCAACTTTGGTCACCAACATGTAAGTTATAGGGCAGGAACAGAACACTTTTCAAAACGTGTTTTTCAGCCCGAAATAAACGCGTTTTCTCAACTCTTGGAATCACAGTGTAACTGACTGGCTCAGAAGAGCCCACTGAGTCAGCCCTTAACCCCAGTAAGCAGAAGTTGTCAAAACGTGTTTTTAAGCACAAATAAACACGTTTTGGCAACTTTGGTCACCAACATGTAAGTTATAGGGCAGGAACAGAACACTTTTCAAAACGTGTTTTTCAGCCCGAAATAAACGCGTTTTCTCAACCCTTGGAATCACAGTGTAACTGACTGGCTCAGAAGAGCCCACTGAGTCAGCCCTTAACCCCAGTGTGCAGAAGTTGTCAAAACGTGTTTTTCAGCACAAATAAACACGTTTTGGCAACTTTGGTCACCAACATGTAAGTTATAGGGCAGGAACAGAACACTTTTCAAAACGTGTTTTTCAGCCGAAATAAACGCGTTTTCTCAACCCTTGGAATCACAGTGTAACTGATTGGCTCAGAAGAGCCCACTGAGTCAGCCCTTAACCCCAGTAAGCAAAAGTTGTCAAAACGTGTTTTTAAGCACAAATAAACACGTTTTGGCAACTTTGGTCACCAACATGTAAGTTATAGGGCAGGAACAGAACACTTTTCAAAACGTGTTTTTCAGCCCGAAATAAACGCGTTTTCTCAACTCCTGGAATCACAGTGTAACTGACTGGCTCAGAAGAGCCCACTGAGTCAGCCCTTAACCCCAGTGTGCAGAAGTTGTCAAAACGTGTTTTTCAGCCGAAATAAACGCGTTTTCTCAACCCTTGGAATCACAGTGTAACTGATTGGCTCAGAAGAGCCCACTGAGTCAGCCCTTAACCCCAGTGTGCAGAAGTTGTCAAAACGTGTTTTTCAGCCGAAATAAACGCGTTTTCTCAACCCTTGGAATCACAGTGTAACTGACTGGCTCAGAAGAGCCCACTGAGTCAGCCCTTAACCCCAGTAAGCAGAAGTTGTCAAAACGTGTTTTTAAGCACAAATAAACACGTTTTGGCAACTTTGGTCACCAACATGTAAGTTATAGGGCAGGAACAGAACACTTTTCAAAACGTGTTTTTCAGCCCGAAATAAACGCGTTTTCTCAACTCCTGGAATCACAGTGTAACTGACTGGCTCAGAAGAGCCCACTGAGTCAGCCCTTAACCCCAGTGTGCAGAAGTTGTCAAAACGTGTTTTTCAGCACAAATAAACACGTTTTGGCAACTTTGGTCAACAACATGTAAGTTATAGGGCAGGAACAGAACACTTTTCAAAACGTGTTTTTCAGCCCGAAATAAACGCGTTTTCTCAACCCTTGGAATCACAGTGTAACTGACTGGCTCAGAAGAGCCCACTGAGTCAGCCCTTAACCCAAGTGTGCAGAAGTTGTCAAAACGTGTTTTTCAGCACAAATAAACACGTTTTGGCAACTTTGGTCACCAACATGTAAGTTATAGGGCAGGAACAGAACACTTTTCAAAACGTGTTTTTCAGCCCGAAATAAACGCGTTTTCTCAACCCTTGGAATCACAGTGTAACTGACTGGCTCAGAAGAGCCCACTGAGTCAGCCCTTAACCCCAGTGTGCAGAAGTTGTCAAAACGTGTTTTTCAGCACAAATAAACACGTTTTGGCAACTTTGGTCACCAACATGTAAGTTATAGGGCAGGAACAGAACACTTTTCAAAACGTGTTTTTCAGCCCGAAATAAACGCGTTTTCTCAACTCTTGGAATCACAGTGTAACTGACTGGCTCAGAAGAGCCCACTGAGTCAGCCCTTAACCCCAGTAAGCAGAAGTTGTCAAAACGTGTTTTTAAGCACAAATAAACACGTTTTGGCAACTTTGGTCACCAACATGTAAGTTATAGGGCAGGAACAGAACACTTTTCAAAACGTGTTTTTCAGCCCGAAATAAACGCGTTTTCTCAACCCTTGGAATCACAGTGTAACTGACTGGCTCAGAAGAGCCCACTGAGTCAGCCCTTAACCCCAGTGTGCAGAAGTTGTCAAAACGTGTTTTTCAGCACAAATAAACACGTTTTGGCAACTTTGGTCACCAACATGTAAGTTATAGGGCAGGAACAGAACACTTTTCAAAACGTGTTTTTCAGCCGAAATAAACGCGTTTTCTCAACCCTTGGAATCACAGTGTAACTGATTGGCTCAGAAGAGCCCACTGAGTCAGCCCTTAACCCCAGTAAGCAAAAGTTGTCAAAACGTGTTTTTAAGCACAAATAAACACGTTTTGGCAACTTTGGTCACCAACATGTAAGTTATAGGGCAGGAACAGAACACTTTTCAAAACGTGTTTTTCAGCCCGAAATAAACGCGTTTTCTCAACTCCTGGAATCACAGTGTAACTGACTGGCTCAGAAGAGCCCACTGAGTCAGCCCTTAACCCCAGTGTGCAGAAGTTGTCAAAACGTGTTTTTCAGCCCGAAATAAACGCGTTTTCTCAACCCTTGGAATCACAGTGTAACTGATTGGCTCAGAAGAGCCCACTGAGTCAGCCCTTAACCCCAGTAAGCAGAAGTTGTCAAAACGTGTTTTTAAGCACAAATAAACACGTTTTGGCAACTTTGGTCACCAACATGTAAGTTATAGGGCAGGAACAGAACACTTTTCAAAACGAGTTTTTCAGCCCGAAATAAACGCGTTTTCTAAACTCCTGGAATCACAGTGTAACTGACTGGCTCAGAAGAGCCCACTGAGTCAGCCCTTAACCCCAGTGTGCAGAAGTTGTCAAAACGTGTTTTTCAGCACAAATAAACACGTTTTGGCAACTTTGGTCTCCAACATGTAAGTTATAGGGCAGGAACAGAACACTTTTCAAAAAGTGTTTTTCAGCCCGAAATAAACGCGTTTTCTCAACCCTTGGAATCACAGTGTAACTGACTGGCTCAGAAGAGCCCACTGTGTCAGCCCTTAACCCCAGTGTGCAGAAGTTGTCAAAACGTGTTTTTCAGCACAAATAAACACGTTTTGGCAACTTTGGTCACCAACATGTAAGTTATATGGTAGGAACAGAACACTTTTCAAAACGTGTTTTTCAGCCCGAAATAAACGCGTTTTCTCAACCCTTGGAATCACAGTGTAACTGACTGGCTCAGAAGAGCCCACTGAGTCAGCCCTTAACCCCAGTGTGCAGAAGTTGTCAAAACGTGTTTTTCAGCACAAATAAACACGTTTTGGCAACTTTGGTCACCAACATGTAAGTTATAGGGCAGGAACAGAACACTTTTCAAAACGTGTTTTTCAGCCCGAAATAAACGCGTTTTCTCAACTCCTGGAATCACAGTGTAACTGACTGGCTCAGAAGAGCCTACTGAGTCAGCCCTTAACCCCAGTGTGCAGAAGTTGCAAAACGTGTTTTTCAGTACAAATAAACACGTTTTGGCAACTTTGGTCACCAACATGTAAGTTATAGGGCAGGAACAGAACACTTTTCAAAACGTGTTTTTCAGCCCGAAATAAACGCGTTTTCTCAAACCTTGGAATCACAGTGTAACTGACTGGCTCAGAAGAGCCCACTGAGTCAGCCCTTAACCCCAGTGTGCAGAAGTTGTCAAAACGTGTTTTTCAGCACAAATAAACACGTTTTGGCAACTTTGGTCACCAACATGTAAGTTATAGGGCAGGAACAGAACACTTTTCAAAACGTGTTTTTCAGCCCGAAATAAACGCGTTTTCTCAACCCTTGGAATCACAGTGTAACTGACTGGCTCAGAAGAGCCCACTGAGTCAGCCCTTAACCCCAGTGTGCAGAAGTTGTCAAAACGTGTTTTTCAGCACAAATAAACACGTTTTGGCAACTTTGGTCACCAACATGTAAGTTATAGGGCAGGAACAGAACACTTTTCAAAACGTGTTTTTCAGCCCGAAATAAACGCGTTTTCTCAACCCTTGGAATCACAGTGTAACTGACTGGCTAAGAAGAGCCCACTGAGTCAGCCCTTAACCCCAGTAAGCAGAAGTTGTCAAAACGTGTTTTTAAGCACAAATAAACACGTTTTGGCAACTTTGGTCACCAACATGTAAGTTATAGGGCAGGAACAGAACACTTTTCAAAACGTGTTTTTCAGCCCGAAATAAACGCGTTTTCTCAACTCCTGGAATCACAGTGTAACTGACTGGCTCAGAAGAGCCCACTGAGTCAGCCCTTAACCCCAGTGTGCAGAAGTTGTCAAAACGTGTTTTTCAGCACAAATAAACACGTTTTGGCAACTTTGGTCAACAACATGTAAGTTATAGGGCAGGAACAGAACACTTTTCAAAACGTGTTTTTCAGCCCGAAATAAACGTGTTTTCTCAACCCTTGGAATCACAGTGTAACTGACTGGCTCAGAAGAGCCCACTGAGTCAGCCCTTAACCCCAGTGTGCAGAAGTTGTCAAAACGTGTTTTTCAGCACAAATAAACACGTTTTGGCAACTTTGGTCACCAACATGTAAGTTATAGGGCAGGAACAGAACACTTTTCAAAACGTGTTTTTCAGCCCGAAATAAACGCGTTTTCTCAACCCTTGGAATCACAGTGTAACTGACTGGCTCAGAAGAGCCCACTGAGTCAGCCCTTAACCCCAGTGTGCAGAAGTTGTCAAAACGTGTTTTTCAGCACAAATAAACACGTTTTGGCAACTTTGGTCACCAACATGTAAGTTATAGGGCAGGAACAGAACACTTTTCAAAACGTGTTTTTCAGCCCGAAATAAACGCGTTTTCTCAACCCTTGGAATCACTGTGTAACTGACAGGCTCAGAAGAGCCCACTGAGTCAGCCCTTAACCCCAGTAAGCAGAAGTTGTCAAAACGTGTTTTTAAGCACAAATAAACACGTTTTGGCAACTTTGGTCACCAACATGTAAGTTATAGGGCAGGAACAGAACACTTTTCAAAACGTGTTTTTCAGCCCGAAATAAACGCGTTTTCTCAACTCCTGGAAACACAGTGTAACTGACTGGCTCAGAAGAGCCCACTGAGTCAGCCCTTAACCCCAGTGTGCAGAAGTTGTCAAAACGTGTTTTTCAGCACAAATAAACACGTTTTCTCAACCCTTGGAATCACAGTGTAACTGACTGGCTCAGAAGAGCCCACTGAGTCAGCCCTTAACCCCAGTAAGCAGAAGTTGTCAAAACGTGTTTTTAAGCACAAATAAACACGTTTTGGCAACTTTGGTCACCAACATGTAAGTTATAGGGCAGGAACAGAACACTTTTCAAAACGTGTTTTTCAGCCCGAAATAAACGCTTTTTCTCAACTCCTGGAATCACAGTGTAACTGACTGGCTCAGAAGAGCCCACTGAGTCAGCCCTTAACCCCAGTGTGCAGAAGTTGTCAAAACGTGTTTTTCAGCACAAATAAACACGTTTTGGCAACTTTGGTCAACAACATGTAAGTTATAGGGCAGGAACAGAACACTTTTCAAAACGTGTTTTTCAGCCCGAAATAAACGCGTTTTCTCAACCCTTGGAATCACAGTGTAACTAACTGGCTCAGAAGAGCCCACTGAGTCAGCCCTTAACCCCAGTGTGCAGAAGTTGTCAAAACGTGTTTTTCAGCACAAATAAACACGTTTTGGCAACTTTGGTCACCAACATGTAAGTTATAGGGCAGGAACAGAACACTTTTCAAAACGTGTTTTTCAGCCCGAAATAAACGCGTTTTCTCAACTCTTGGAATCACAGTGTAACTGACTGGCTCAGAAGAGCCCACTGAGTCAGCCCTTAACCCCAGTAAGCAGAAGTTGTCAAAACGTGTTTTTAAGCACAAATAAACACGTTTTGGCAACTTTGGTCACCAACATGTAAGTTATAGGGCAGGAACAGAACACTTTTCAAAACGTGTTTTTCAGCCCGAAATAAACGCGTTTTCTCAACCCTTGGAATCACAGTGTAACTGACTGGCTCAGAAGAGCCCACTGAGTCAGCCCTTAACCCCAGTGTGCAGAAGTTGTCAAAACGTGTTTTTCAGCACAAATAAACACGTTTTGGCAACTTTGGTCACCAACATGTAAGTTATAGGGCAGGAACAGAACACTTTTCAAAACGTGTTTTTCAGCCGAAATAAACGCGTTTTCTCAACCCTTGGAATCACAGTGTAACTGATTGGCTCAGAAGAGCCCACTGAGTCAGCCCTTAACCCCAGTAAGCAAAAGTTGTCAAAACGTGTTTTTAAGCACAAATAAACACGTTTTGGCAACTTTGGTCACCAACATGTAAGTTATAGGGCAGGAACAGAACACTTTTCAAAACGTGTTTTTCAGCCCGAAATAAACGCGTTTTCTCAACTCCTGGAATCACAGTGTAACTGACTGGCTCAGAAGAGCCCACTGAGTCAGCCCTTAACCCCAGTGTGCAGAAGTTGTCAAAACGTGTTTTTCAGCCGAAATAAACGCGTTTTCTCAACCCTTGGAATCACAGTGTAACTGATTGGCTCAGAAGAGCCCACTGAGTCAGCCCTTAACCCCAGTGTGCAGAAGTTGTCAAAACGTGTTTTTCAGCCGAAATAAACGCGTTTTCTCAACCCTTGGAATCACAGTGTAACTGACTGGCTCAGAAGAGCCCACTGAGTCAGCCCTTAACCCCAGTAAGCAGAAGTTGTCAAAACGTGTTTTTCAGCACAAATAAACACGTTTTGGCAACTTTGGTCAACAACATGTAAGTTATAGGGCAGGAACAGAACACTTTTCAAAACGTGTTTTTCAGCCCGAAATAAACGCGTTTTCTCAACCCTTGGAATCACAGTGTAACTGACTGGCTCAGAAGAGCCCACTGAGTCAGCCCTTAACCCAAGTGTGCAGAAGTTGTCAAAACGTGTTTTTCAGCACAAATAAACACGTTTTGGCAACTTTGGTCACCAACATGTAAGTTATAGGGCAGGAACAGAACACTTTTCAAAACGTGTTTTTCAGCCCGAAATAAACGCGTTTTCTCAACCCTTGGAATCACAGTGTAACTGACTGGCTCAGAAGAGCCCACTGAGTCAGCCCTTAACCCCAGTGTGCAGAAGTTGTCAAAACGTGTTTTTCAGCACAAATAAACACGTTTTGGCAACTTTGGTCACCAACATGTAAGTTATAGGGCAGGAACAGAACACTTTTCAAAACGTGTTTTTCAGCCCGAAATAAACGCGTTTTCTCAACTCTTGGAATCACAGTGTAACTGACTGGCTCAGAAGAGCCCACTGAGTCAGCCCTTAACCCCAGTAAGCAGAAGTTGTCAAAACGTGTTTTTAAGCACAAATAAACACGTTTTGGCAACTTTGGTCACCAACATGTAAGTTATAGGGCAGGAACAGAACACTTTTCAAAACGTGTTTTTCAGCCCGAAATAAACGCGTTTTCTCAACCCTTGGAATCACAGTGTAACTGACTGGCTCAGAAGAGCCCACTGAGTCAGCCCTTAACCCCAGTGTGCAGAAGTTGTCAAAACGTGTTTTTCAGCACAAATAAACACGTTTTGGCAACTTTGGTCACCAACATGTAAGTTATAGGGCAGGAACAGAACACTTTTCAAAACGTGTTTTTCAGCCGAAATAAACGCGTTTTCTCAACCCTTGGAATCACAGTGTAACTGATTGGCTCAGAAGAGCCCACTGAGTCAGCCCTTAACCCCAGTAAGCAAAAGTTGTCAAAACGTGTTTTTAAGCACAAATAAACACGTTTTGGCAACTTTGGTCACCAACATGTAAGTTATAGGGCAGGAACAGAACACTTTTCAAAACGTGTTTTTCAGCCCGAAATAAACGCGTTTTCTCAACTCCTGGAATCACAGTGTAACTGACTGGCTCAGAAGAGCCCACTGAGTCAGCCCTTAACCCCAGTGTGCAGAAGTTGTCAAAACGTGTTTTTCAGCCGAAATAAACGCGTTTTCTCAACCCTTGGAATCACAGTGTAACTGATTGGCTCAGAAGAGCCCACTGAGTCAGCCCTTAACCCCAGTAAGCAGAAGTTGTCAAAACGTGTTTTAAGCACAAATAAACACGTTTTGGCAACTTTGGTCACCAACATGTAAGTTATAGGGCAGGAACAGAACACTTTTCAAAACGAGTTTTTCAGCCCGAAATAAACGCGTTTTCTCAACTCCTGGAAT
Organism: Lepisosteus platostomus; assembly: GCF_059453375.1. Classification (NCBI taxonomy): domain Eukaryota; kingdom Metazoa; phylum Chordata; class Actinopteri; order Semionotiformes; family Lepisosteidae; genus Lepisosteus; species Lepisosteus platostomus. The sequence goes on along the minus strand of NC_142620.1, from coordinate 29,283,103 downwards.
CACAGTGTAACTGACTGGCTCAGAAGAGCCCACTGAGTCAGCCCTTAACCCCAGTGTGCAGAAGTTGTCAAAACGTGTTTTTCAGCACAAATAAACACGTTTTGGCAACTTTGGTCTCCAACATGTAAGTTATAGGGCAGGAACAGAACACTTTTCAAAAAGTGTTTTTCAGCCCGAAATAAACGCGTTTTCTCAACCCTTGGAATCACAGTGTAACTGACTGGCTCAGAAGAGCCCACTGTGTCAGCCCTTAACCCCAGTGTGCAGAAGTTGTCAAAACGTGTTTTTCAGCACAAATAAACACGTTTTGGCAACTTTGGTCACCAACATGTAAGTTATATGGTAGGAACAGAACACTTTTCAAAACGTGTTTTTCAGCCCGAAATAAACGCGTTTTCTCAACCCTTGGAATCACAGTGTAACTGACTGGCTCAGAAGAGCCCACTGAGTCAGCCCTTAACCCCAGTGTGCAGAAGTTGTCAAAACGTGTTTTTCAGCACAAATAAACACGTTTTGGCAACTTTGGTCACCAACATGTAAGTTATAGGGCAGGAACAGAACACTTTTCAAAACGTGTTTTTCAGCCCGAAATAAACGCGTTTTCTCAACTCCTGGAATCACAGTGTAACTGACTGGCTCAGAAGAGCCTACTGAGTCAGCCCTTAACCCCAGTGTGCAGAAGTTGCAAAACGTGTTTTTCAGTACAAATAAACACGTTTTGGCAACTTTGGTCACCAACATGTAAGTTATAGGGCAGGAACAGAACACTTTTCAAAACGTGTTTTTCAGCCCGAAATAAACGCGTTTTCTCAACCCTTGGAATCACAGTGTAACTGACTGGCTCAGAAGAGCCCACTGAGTCAGCCCTTAACCCCAGTGTGCAGAAGTTGTCAAAACGTGTTTTTCAGCACAAATAAACACGTTTTGGCAACTTTGGTCACCAACACGTAAGTTATAGGGCAGGAACAGAACACTTTTCAAAACGTGTTTTTCAGCCCGAAATAAACGCGTTTTCTCAACCCTTGGAATCACAGTGTAACTGACTGGCTCAGAAGAGCCCACTGAGTCAGCCCTTAACCCCAGTGTGCAGAAGTTGTCAAAACGTGTTTTTCAGCACAAATAAACACGTTTTGGCAACTTTGGTCACCAACATGTAAGTTATAGGGCAGGAACAGAACACTTTTCAAAACGTGTTTTTCAGCCCGAAATAAACGCGTTTTCTCAACCCTTGGAATCACAGTGTAACTGACTGGCTAAGAAGAGCCCACTGAGTCAGCCCTTAACCCCAGTAAGCAGAAGTTGTCAAAACGTGTTTTTAAGCACAAATAAACACGTTTTGGCAACTTTGGTCACCAACATGTAAGTTATAGGGCAGGAACAGAACACTTTTCAAAACGTGTTTTTCAGCCCGAAATAAACGCGTTTTCTCAACTCCTGGAATCACAGTGTAACTGACTGGCTCAGAAGAGCCCACTGAGTCAGCCCTTAACCCCAGTGTGCAGAAGTTGTCAAAACGTATTTTTCAGCACAAATAAACACGTTTTGGCAACTTTGGTCAACAACATGTAAGTTATAGGGCAGGAACAGAACACTTTTCAAAACGTGTTTTTCAGCCCGAAATAAACGCGTTTTCTCAACTCTTGGAATCACAGTGTAACTGACTGGCTCAGAAGAGCCCACTGAGTCAGCCCTTAACCCCAGTGTGCAGAAGTTGTCAAAACGTGTTTTCAGCACAAATAAACACGTTTTGGCAACTTTGGTCACCAACATGTAAGTTATAGGGCAGGAACAGAACACATTTCAAAACGTGTTTTTCAGCCCAAAATAAACGCGTTTTCTCAAACCTTGGAATCACAGTGTAACTGACTGGCTCAGAAGAGCCCACTGAGTCAGCCCTTAACCCCAGTGTGCAGAAGTTGTCAAAACGTGTTTTTCAGCACAAATAAACACGTTTTGGCAACTTTGGTCACCAACATGTAAGTTATAGGGCAGGAACAGAACACTTTTCAAAACGTGTTTTTCAGCCCGAAATAAACGCGTTTTCTCAACTCCTGGAATCACAGTGTAACTGACTGGCTCAGAAGAGCCCACTGAGTCAGCCCTTAACCCCAGTGTGCAGAAGTTGTCAAAACATGTTTTTCAGCACAAATAAACACGTTTTGGCAACTTTGGTCAACAACATGTAAGTTATAGGGCAGGAACAGAACACTTTTCAAAACGTGTTTTTCAGCCCGAAATAAACGTGTTTTCTCAACCCTTGGAATCACAGTGTAACTGACTGGCTCAGAAGAGCCCACTGAGTCAGCCCTTAACCCCAGTGTGCAGAAGTTGTCAAAAAGTGTTTTTCAGCACAAATAAACACGTTTTGGCAACTTTGGTCACCAACATGTAAGTTATAGGGCAGGAACAGAACACTTTTCAAAACGTGTTTTTCAGCCCAAAATAAACGCGTTTTCTCAACCCTTGGAATCACAGTGTAACTGACTGGCTCAGAAGAGCCCACTGAGTCAGCCCTTAACCCCAGTGTGCAGAAGTTGTCAAAACGTGTTTTTCAGCACAAATAAACACGTTTTGGCAACTTTGGTCAACAACATGTAAGTTATAGGGCAGGAACAGAACACTTTTCAAAACGTGTTTTTCAGCCCGAAATAAACGTGTTTTCTCAACCCTTGGAATCACAGTGTAACTGACTGGCTCAGAAGAGCCCACTGAGTCAGCCCTTAACCCCAGTGTGCAGAAGTTGTCAAAACGTGTTTTTCAGCACAAATAAACACGTTTTGGCAACTTTGGTCACCAACATGTAAGTTATAGGGCAGGAACAGAACACTTTTCAAAACGTGTTTTTCAGCCCGAAATAAACGCGTTTTCTCAACTCCTGGAATCACAGTGTAACTGACTGGCTCAGAAGAGCCCACTGAGTCAGCCCTTAACCCCAGTGTGCAGAAGTTGTCAAAAAGTGTTTTTCAGCACAAATAAACACGTTTTGGCAACTTTGGTCAACAACATGTAAGTTATATGGTAGGAACAGAACACTTTTCAAAACGTTTTTTTCAGCCCGAAATAAACGCGTTTTCTCAACTCTTGGAATCACAGTGTAACTGACTGGCTCAGAAGAGCCCACTGAGTCAGCCCTTAACCCCAGTGTGCAGAAGTTGTCAAAACGTGTTTTTAGGCACAAATAAACACGTTTTGGCAACTTTGGTCAACAACATGTAAGTTATAGGGCAGGAACAGAACACTTTTCAAAACGTGTTTTTCAGCCCGAAATAAACGTGTTTTCTCAACCCTTGGAATCACAGTGTAACTGACTGGCTCAGAAGAGCCCACTGAGTCAGCCCTTAACCCCAGTGTGCAGAAGTTGTCAAAAAGTTTTTTTCAGCACAAATAAACACGTTTTGGCAACTTTGGTCACCAACATGTAAGTTATAGGGCAGGAACAGAACACTTTTCAAAACGTGTTTTTCAGCCCAAAATAAACGCGTTTTCTCAACCCTTGGAATCACAGTGTAACTGACTGGCTCAGAAGAGCCCACTGAGTCAGCCCTTAACCCCAGTGTGCAGAAGTTGTCAAAACGTGTTTTTCAGCACAAATAAACACGTTTTGGCAACTTTGGTCACCAACATGTAAGTTATAGGGCAGGAACAGAACACTTTTCAAAACGTGTTTTTCAGCCCGAAATAAACGCGTTTTCTCAACTCCTGGAATCACAGTGTAACTGACTGGCTCAGAAGAGCCCACTGAGTCAGCCCTTAACCCCAGTGTGCAGAAGTTGTCAAAACGTGTTTTTCAGCACAAATAAACACGTTTTGGCAACTTTGGTCACCAACATGTAAGTTATAGGGCAGGAACAGAACACTTTTCAAAACGTGTTTTTCAGCCCGAAATAAACGCGTTTTCTCAACTCCTGGAATCACAGTGTAACTGACTGGCTCAGAAGAGCCCACTGAGTCAGCCCTTAACCCCAGTGTGCAGAAGTTGTCAAAAAGTGTTTTTCAGCACAAATAAACACGTTTTGGCAACTTTGGTCAACAACATGTAAGTTATATGGTAGGAACAGAACACTTTTCAAAACGTGTTTTTCAGCCCGAAATAAACGCGTTTTCTCAACTGTTGGAATCACAGTGTAACTGACTGGCTCAGAAGAGCCCACTGAGTCAGCCCTTAACCCCAGTGTGCAGAAGTTGTCAAAACGTGTTTTTCAGCACAAATAAACACGTTTTGGCAACTTTGGTCAACAACATGTAAGTTATAGGGCAGGAACAGAACACTTTTCAAAACGTGTTTTTCAGCCCGAAATAAACGTGTTTTCTCAACCCTTGGAATCACAGTGTAACTGACTGGCTCAGAAGAGCCCACTGAGTCAGCCCTTAACCCCAGTGTGCAGAAGTTGTCAAAACGTGTTTTTCAGCACAAATAAACACGTTTTGGCAACTTTGGTCACCAACATGTAAGTTATAGGGCAGGAACAGAACACTTTTCAAAACGTGTTTTTCAGCCCGAAATAAACGCGTTTTCTCAACCCTTGGAATCACAGTGTAACTGACTGGCTCAGAAGAGCCCACTGAGTCAGCCCTTAACCCCAGTGTGCAGAAGTTGTCAAAACGTGTTTTTCAGCACAAATAAACACGTTTTGGCAACTTTGGTCACCAACATGTAAGTTATAGGGCAGGAACAGAACACTTTTCAAAACGTGTTTTTCAGCCCGAAATAAACGCGTTTTCTCAACTCTTGGAATCACAGTGTAACTGACTGGCTCAGAAGAGCCCACTGAGTCAGCCCTTAACCCCAGTGTGCAGAAGTTGTCAAAACGTGTTTTTAAGCACAAATAAACACGTTTTGGCAACTTTGGTCAACAACATGTAAGTTATAGGGCAGGAACAGAACACTTTTCAAAACGTGTTTTTCAGCCCGAAATAAACGCGTTTTCTCAACCCTTGGAATCACAGTGTAACTAACTGGCTCAGAAGAGCCCACTGAGTCAGCCCTTAACCCCAGTGTGCAGAAGTTGTCAAAACGTGTTTTTCAGCACAAATAAACACGTTTTGGCAACTTTGGTCACCAACATGTAAGTTATAGGGCAGGAACAGAACACTTTTCAAAACGTGTTTTTCAGCCCGAAATAAACGCGTTTTCTCAACTCTTGGAATCACAGTGTAACTGACTGGCTCAGAAGAGCCCACTGAGTCAGCCCTTAACCCCAGTAAGCAGAAGTTGTCAAAACGTGTTTTTAAGCACAAATAAACACGTTTTGGCAACTTTGGTCACCAACATGTAAGTTATAGGGCAGGAACAGAACACTTTTCAAAACGTGTTTTTCAGCCCGAAATAAACGCGTTTTCTCAACCCTTGGAATCACAGTGTAACTGACTGGCTCAGAAGAGCCCACTGAGTCAGCCCTTAACCCCAGTGTGCAGAAGTTGTCAAAACGTGTTTTTCAGCACAAATAAACACGTTTTGGCAACTTTGGTCACCAACATGTAAGTTATAGGGCAGGAACAGAACACTTTTCAAAACGTGTTTTTCAGCCGAAATAAACGCGTTTTCTCAACCCTTGGAATCACAGTGTAACTGATTGGCTCAGAAGAGCCCACTGAGTCAGCCCTTAACCCCAGTAAGCAAAAGTTGTCAAAACGTGTTTTTAAGCACAAATAAACACGTTTTGGCAACTTTGGTCACCAACATGTAAGTTATAGGGCAGGAACAGAACACTTTTCAAAACGTGTTTTTCAGCCCGAAATAAACGCGTTTTCTCAACTCCTGGAATCACAGTGTAACTGACTGGCTCAGAAGAGCCCACTGAGTCAGCCCTTAACCCCAGTGTGCAGAAGTTGTCAAAACGTGTTTTTCAGCCGAAATAAACGCGTTTTCTCAACCCTTGGAATCACAGTGTAACTGATTGGCTCAGAAGAGCCCACTGAGTCAGCCCTTAACCCCAGTGTGCAGAAGTTGTCAAAACGTGTTTTTCAGCCGAAATAAACGCGTTTTCTCAACCCTTGGAATCACAGTGTAACTGACTGGCTCAGAAGAGCCCACTGAGTCAGCCCTTAACCCCAGTAAGCAGAAGTTGTCAAAACGTGTTTTTCAGCACAAATAAACACGTTTTGGCAACTTTGGTCAACAACATGTAAGTTATAGGGCAGGAACAGAACACTTTTCAAAACGTGTTTTTCAGCCCGAAATAAACGCGTTTTCTCAACCCTTGGAATCACAGTGTAACTGACTGGCTCAGAAGAGCCCACTGAGTCAGCCCTTAACCCAAGTGTGCAGAAGTTGTCAAAACGTGTTTTTCAGCACAAATAAACACGTTTTGGCAACTTTGGTCACCAACATGTAAGTTATAGGGCAGGAACAGAACACTTTTCAAAACGTGTTTTTCAGCCCGAAATAAACGCGTTTTCTCAACCCTTGGAATCACAGTGTAACTGACTGGCTCAGAAGAGCCCACTGAGTCAGCCCTTAACCCCAGTGTGCAGAAGTTGTCAAAACGTGTTTTTCAGCACAAATAAACACGTTTTGGCAACTTTGGTCACCAACATGTAAGTTATAGGGCAGGAACAGAACACTTTTCAAAACGTGTTTTTCAGCCCGAAATAAACGCGTTTTCTCAACTCTTGGAATCACAGTGTAACTGACTGGCTCAGAAGAGCCCACTGAGTCAGCCCTTAACCCCAGTAAGCAGAAGTTGTCAAAACGTGTTTTTAAGCACAAATAAACACGTTTTGGCAACTTTGGTCACCAACATGTAAGTTATAGGGCAGGAACAGAACACTTTTCAAAACGTGTTTTTCAGCCCGAAATAAACGCGTTTTCTCAACCCTTGGAATCACAGTGTAACTGACTGGCTCAGAAGAGCCCACTGAGTCAGCCCTTAACCCCAGTGTGCAGAAGTTGTCAAAACGTGTTTTTCAGCACAAATAAACACGTTTTGGCAACTTTGGTCACCAACATGTAAGTTATAGGGCAGGAACAGAACACTTTTCAAAACGTGTTTTTCAGCCGAAATAAACGCGTTTTCTCAACCCTTGGAATCACAGTGTAACTGATTGGCTCAGAAGAGCCCACTGAGTCAGCCCTTAACCCCAGTAAGCAAAAGTTGTCAAAACGTGTTTTTAAGCACAAATAAACACGTTTTGGCAACTTTGGTCACCAACATGTAAGTTATAGGGCAGGAACAGAACACTTTTCAAAACGTGTTTTTCAGCCCGAAATAAACGCGTTTTCTCAACTCCTGGAATCACAGTGTAACTGACTGGCTCAGAAGAGCCCACTGAGTCAGCCCTTAACCCCAGTGTGCAGAAGTTGTCAAAACGTGTTTTTCAGCCGAAATAAACGCGTTTTCTCAACCCTTGGAATCACAGTGTAACTGATTGGCTCAGAAGAGCCCACTGAGTCAGCCCTTAACCCCAGTAAGCAGAAGTTGTCAAAACGTGTTTTAAGCACAAATAAACACGTTTTGGCAACTTTGGTCACCAACATGTAAGTTATAGGGCAGGAACAGAACACTTTTCAAAACGAGTTTTTCAGCCCGAAATAAACGCGTTTTCTCAACTCCTGGAATCACAGTGTAACTGACTGGCTCAGAAGAGCCCACTGAGTCAGCCCTTAACCCCAGTGTGCAGAAGTTGTCAAAACGTGTTTTTCAGCACAAATAAACACGTTTTGGCAACTTTGGTCTCCAACATGTAAGTTATAGGGCAGGAACAGAACACTTTTCAAAAAGTGTTTTTCAGCCCGAAATAAACGCGTTTTCTCAACCCTTGGAATCACAGTGTAACTGACTGGCTCAGAAGAGCCCACTGTGTCAGCCCTTAACCCCAGTGTGCAGAAGTTGTCAAAACGTGTTTTTCAGCACAAATAAACACGTTTTGGCAACTTTGGTCACCAACATGTAAGTTATATGGTAGGAACAGAACACTTTTCAAAACGTGTTTTTCAGCCCGAAATAAACGCGTTTTCTCAACCCTTGGAATCACAGTGTAACTGACTGGCTCAGAAGAGCCCACTGAGTCAGCCCTTAACCCCAGTGTGCAGAAGTTGTCAAAACGTGTTTTTCAGCACAAATAAACACGTTTTGGCAACTTTGGTCACCAACATGTAAGTTATAGGGCAGGAACAGAACACTTTTCAAAACGTGTTTTTCAGCCCGAAATAAACGCGTTTTCTCAACTCCTGGAATCACAGTGTAACTGACTGGCTCAGAAGAGCCTACTGAGTCAGCCCTTAACCCCAGTGTGCAGAAGTTGCAAAACGTGTTTTTCAGTACAAATAAACACGTTTTGGCAACTTTGGTCACCAACATGTAAGTTATAGGGCAGGAACAGAACACTTTTCAAAACGTGTTTTTCAGCCCGAAATAAACGCGTTTTCTCAACCCTTGGAATCACAGTGTAACTGACTGGCTCAGAAGAGCCCACTGAGTCAGCCCTTAACCCCAGTGTGCAGAAGTTGTCAAAACGTGTTTTTCAGCACAAATAAACACGTTTTGGCAACTTTGGTCACCAACACGTAAGTTATAGGGCAGGAACAGAACACTTTTCAAAACGTGTTTTTCAGCCCGAAATAAACGCGTTTTCTCAACCCTTGGAATCACAGTGTAACTGACTGGCTCAGAAGAGCCCACTGAGTCAGCCCTTAACCCCAGTGTGCAGAAGTTGTCAAAACGTGTTTTTCAGCACAAATAAACACGTTTTGGCAACTTTGGTCACCAACATGTAAGTTATAGGGCAGGAACAGAACACTTTTCAAAACGTGTTTTTCAGCCCGAAATAAACGCGTTTTCTCAACCCTTGGAATCACAGTGTAACTGACTGGCTAAGAAGAGCCCACTGAGTCAGCCCTTAACCCCAGTAAGCAGAAGTTGTCAAAACGTGTTTTTAAGCACAAATAAACACGTTTTGGCAACTTTGGTCACCAACATGTAAGTTATAGGGCAGGAACAGAACACTTTTCAAAACGTGTTTTTCAGCCCGAAATAAACGCGTTTTCTCAACTCCTGGAATCACAGTGTAACTGACTGGCTCAGAAGAGCCCACTGAGTCAGCCCTTAACCCCAGTGTGCAGAAGTTGTCAAAACGTATTTTTCAGCACAAATAAACACGTTTTGGCAACTTTGGTCAACAACATGTAAGTTATAGGGCAGGAACAGAACACTTTTCAAAACGTGTTTTTCAGCCCGAAATAAACGCGTTTTCTCAACTCTTGGAATCACAGTGTAACTGACTGGCTCAGAAGAGCCCACTGAGTCAGCCCTTAACCCCAGTGTGCAGAAGTTGTCAAAACGTGTTTTCAGCACAAATAAACACGTTTTGGCAACTTTGGTCACCAACATGTAAGTTATAGGGCAGGAACAGAACACATTTCAAAACGTGTTTTTCAGCCCAAAATAAACGCGTTTTCTCAAACCTTGGAATCACAGTGTAACTGACTGGCTCAGAAGAGCCCACTGAGTCAGCCCTTAACCCCAGTGTGCAGAAGTTGTCAAAACGTGTTTTTCAGCACAAATAAACACGTTTTGGCAACTTTGGTCACCAACATGTAAGTTATAGGGCAGGAACAGAACACTTTTCAAAACGTGTTTTTCAGCCCGAAATAAACGCGTTTTCTCAACTCCTGGAATCACAGTGTAACTGACTGGCTCAGAAGAGCCCACTGAGTCAGCCCTTAACCCCAGTGTGCAGAAGTTGTCAAAACATGTTTTTCAGCACAAATAAACACGTTTTGGCAACTTTGGTCAACAACATGTAAGTTATAGGGCAGGAACAGAACACTTTTCAAAACGTGTTTTTCAGCCCGAAATAAACGTGTTTTCTCAACCCTTGGAATCACAGTGTAACTGACTGGCTCAGAAGAGCCCACTGAGTCAGCCCTTAACCCCAGTGTGCAGAAGTTGTCAAAAAGTGTTTTTCAGCACAAATAAACACGTTTTGGCAACTTTGGTCACCAACATGTAAGTTATAGGGCAGGAACAGAACACTTTTCAAAACGTGTTTTTCAGCCCAAAATAAACGCGTTTTCTCAACCCTTGGAATCACAGTGTAACTGACTGGCTCAGAAGAGCCCACTGAGTCAGCCCTTAACCCCAGTGTGCAGAAGTTGTCAAAACGTGTTTTTCAGCACAAATAAACACGTTTTGGCAACTTTGGTCAACAACATGTAAGTTATAGGGCAGGAACAGAACACTTTTCAAAACGTGTTTTTCAGCCCGAAATAAACGTGTTTTCTCAACCCTTGGAATCACAGTGTAACTGACTGGCTCAGAAGAGCCCACTGAGTCAGCCCTTAACCCCAGTGTGCAGAAGTTGTCAAAACGTGTTTTTCAGCACAAATAAACACGTTTTGGCAACTTTGGTCACCAACATGTAAGTTATAGGGCAGGAACAGAACACTTTTCAAAACGTGTTTTTCAGCCCGAAATAAACGCGTTTTCTCAACTCCTGGAATCACAGTGTAACTGACTGGCTCAGAAGAGCCCACTGAGTCAGCCCTTAACCCCAGTGTGCAGAAGTTGTCAAAAAGTGTTTTTCAGCACAAATAAACACGTTTTGGCAACTTTGGTCAACAACATGTAAGTTATATGGTAGGAACAGAACACTTTTCAAAACGTTTTTTTCAGCCCGAAATAAACGCGTTTTCTCAACTCTTGGAATCACAGTGTAACTGACTGGCTCAGAAGAGCCCACTGAGTCAGCCCTTAACCCCAGTGTGCAGAAGTTGTCAAAACGTGTTTTTAGGCACAAATAAACACGTTTTGGCAACTTTGGTCAACAACATGTAAGTTATAGGGCAGGAACAGAACACTTTTCAAAACGTGTTTTTCAGCCCGAAATAAACGTGTTTTCTCAACCCTTGGAATCACAGTGTAACTGACTGGCTCAGAAGAGCCCACTGAGTCAGCCCTTAACCCCAGTGTGCAGAAGTTGTCAAAAAGTTTTTTTCAGCACAAATAAACACGTTTTGGCAACTTTGGTCACCAACATGTAAGTTATAGGGCAGGAACAGAACACTTTTCAAAACGTGTTTTTCAGCCCAAAATAAACGCGTTTTCTCAACCCTTGGAATCACAGTGTAACTGACTGGCTCAGAAGAGCCCACTGAGTCAGCCCTTAACCCCAGTGTGCAGAAGTTGTCAAAACGTGTTTTTCAGCACAAATAAACACGTTTTGGCAACTTTGGTCACCAACATGTAAGTTATAGGGCAGGAACAGAACACTTTTCAAAACGTGTTTTTCAGCCCGAAATAAACGCGTTTTCTCAACTCCTGGAATCACAGTGTAACTGACTGGCTCAGAAGAGCCCACTGAGTCAGCCCTTAACCCCAGTGTGCAGAAGTTGTCAAAACGTGTTTTTCAGCACAAATAAACACGTTTTGGCAACTTTGGTCACCAACATGTAAGTTATAGGGCAGGAACAGAACACTTTTCAAAACGTGTTTTTCAGCCCGAAATAAACGCGTTTTCTCAACTCCTGGAATCACAGTGTAACTGACTGGCTCAGAAGAGCCCACTGAGTCAGCCCTTAACCCCAGTGTGCAGAAGTTGTCAAAAAGTGTTTTTCAGCACAAATAAACACGTTTTGGCAACTTTGGTCAACAACATGTAAGTTATATGGTAGGAACAGAACACTTTTCAAAACGTGTTTTTCAGCCCGAAATAAACGCGTTTTCTCAACTGTTGGAATCACAGTGTAACTGACTGGCTCAGAAGAGCCCACTGAGTCAGCCCTTAACCCCAGTGTGCAGAAGTTGTCAAAACGTGTTTTTCAGCACAAATAAACACGTTTTGGCAACTTTGGTCAACAACATGTAAGTTATAGGGCAGGAACAGAACACTTTTCAAAACGTGTTTTTCAGCCCGAAATAAACGTGTTTTCTCAACCCTTGGAATCACAGTGTAACTGACTGGCTCAGAAGAGCCCACTGAGTCAGCCCTTAACCCCAGTGTGCAGAAGTTGTCAAAACGTGTTTTTCAGCACAAATAAACACGTTTTGGCAACTTTGGTCACCAACATGTAAGTTATAGGGCAGGAACAGAACACTTTTCAAAACGTGTTTTTCAGCCCGAAATAAACGCGTTTTCTCAACCCTTGGAATCACAGTGTAACTGACTGGCTCAGAAGAGCCCACTGAGTCAGCCCTTAACCCCAGTGTGCAGAAGTTGTCAAAACGTGTTTTTCAGCACAAATAAACACGTTTTGGCAACTTTGGTCACCAACATGTAAGTTATAGGGCAGGAACAGAACACTTTTCAAAACGTGTTTTTCAGCCCGAAATAAACGCGTTTTCTCAACTCTTGGAATCACAGTGTAACTGACTGGCTCAGAAGAGCCCACTGAGTCAGCCCTTAACCCCAGTAAGCAGAAGTTGTCAAAACGTGTTTTTAAGCACAAATAAACACGTTTTGGCAACTTTGGTCACCAACATGTAAGTTATAGGGCAGGAACAGAACACTTTTCAAAACGTGTTTTTCAGCCCGAAATAAACGCGTTTTCTCAACCCTTGGAATCACAGTGTAACTGACTGGCTCAGAAGAGCCCACTGAGTCAGCCCTTAACCCCAGTGTGCAGAAGTTGTCAAAACGTGTTTTTCAGCACAAATAAACACGTTTTGGCAACTTTGGTCACCAACATGTAAGTTATAGGGCAGGAACAGAACACTTTTCAAAACGTGTTTTTCAGCCGAAATAAACGCGTTTTCTCAACCCTTGGAATCACAGTGTAACTGACTGGCTCAGAAGAGCCCACTGAGTCAGCCCTTAACCCCAGTAAGCAGAAGTTGTCAAAACGTGTTTTTCAGCACAAATAAACACGTTTTGGCAATTTGGTCAACAACATGTAAGTTATAGGGCAGGAACAGAACACTTTTCAAAACGTGTTTTTCAGCCCGAAATAAACGCGTTTTCTCAACTCCTGGAATCACAGTGTAACTGACTGGCTCAGAAGAGCCCACTGAGTCAGCCCTTAACCCCAGTGTGCAGAAGTTGTCAAAACGTGTTTTTCAGCACAAATAAACACGTTTTGGCAACTTTGGTCACCAACATGTAAGTTATAGGGCAGGAACAGAACACTTTTCAAAACGTGTTTTTCAGCCAGAAATAAACGCGTTTTCTCAACCCTTGGAATCACAGTGTAACTGACTGGCTCAGAAGAGCCCACTGAGTCAGCCCTTAACCCCAGTGTGCAGAAGTTGTCAAAACATGTTTTTCAGCACAAATAAACACGTTTTGGCAACTTTGGTCAACAACATGTAAGTTATAGGGCAGGAACAGAACACTTTTCAAAACGTGTTTTTCAGCCAGAAATAAACGCGTTTTCTCAACCCTTGGAATCACAGTGTAACTGACTGGCTCAGAAGAGCCCACTGAGTCAGCCCTTAACCCCAGTGTGCAGAAGTTGTCAAAACGTGTTTTTCAGCACAAATAAACACGTTTTGGCAACTTTGGTCACCAACATGTAAGTTATAGGGCAGGAACAGAACACTTTTCAAAACGTGTTTTTCAGCCCGAAATAAACGCGTTTTCTCAACTCTTGGAATCACAGTGTAACTGACTGGCTCAGAAGAGCCCACTGAGTCAGCCCTTAACCCCAGTAAGCAGAAGTTGTCAAAACGTGTTTTTAAGCACAAATAAACACGTTTTGGCAACTTTGGTCACCAACATGTAAGTTATAGGGCAGGAACAGAACACTTTTCAAAACGTGTTTTTCAGCCCGAAATAAACGCGTTTTCTCAACCCTTGGAATCACAGTGTAACTGACTGGCTCAGAAGAGCCCACTGAGTCAGCCCTTAACCCCAGTGTGCAGAAGTTGTCAAAACGTGTTTTTCAGCACAAATAAACACGTTTTGGCAACTTTGGTCACCAACATGTAAGTTATAGGGCAGGAACAGAACACTTTTCAAAACGTGTTTTTCAGCCGAAATAAACGCGTTTTCTCAACCCTTGGAATCACAGTGTAACTGACTGGCTCAGAAGAGCCCACTGAGTCAGCCCTTAACCCCAGTAAGCAGAAGTTGTCAAAACGTGTTTTTCAGCACAAATAAACACGTTTTGGCAATTTGGTCAACAACATGTAAGTTATAGGGCAGGAACAGAACACTTTTCAAAACGTGTTTTTCAGCCCGAAATAAACGCGTTTTCTCAACTCCTGGAATCACAGTGTAACTGACTGGCTCAGAAGAGCCCACTGAGTCAGCCCTTAACCCCAGTGTGCAGAAGTTGTCAAAACGTGTTTTTCAGCACAAATAAACACGTTTTGGCAACTTTGGTCACCAACATGTAAGTTATAGGGCAGGAACAGAACACTTTTCAAAACGTGTTTTTCAGCCCGAAATAAACGCGTTTTCTCAACCCTTGGAATCACAGTGTAACTGACTGGCTCAGAAGAGCCCACTGAGTCAGCCCTTAACCCCAGTGTGCAGAAGTTGTCAAAACGTGTTTTTCAGCACAAATAAACACGTTTTGGCAACTTTGGTCACCAACATGTAAGTTATAGGGCAGGAACAGAACACTTTTCAAAACGTGTTTTTCAGCCCGAAATAAACGCGTTTTCTCAACCCTTGGAATCACTGTGTAACTGACAGGCTCAGAAGAGCCCACTGAGTCAGCCCTTAACCCCAGTAAGCAGAAGTTGTCAAAACGTGTTTTTAAGCACAAATAAACACGTTTTGGCAACTTTGGTCACCAACATGTAAGTTATAGGGCAGGAACAGAACACTTTTCAAAACGTGTTTTTCAGCCCGAAATAAACGCGTTTTCTCAACTCCTGGAAACACAGTGTAACTGACTGGCTCAGAAGAGCCCACTGAGTCAGCCCTTAACCCCAGTGTGCAGAAGTTGTCAAAACGTGTTTTTCAGCACAAATAAACACGTTTTCTCAACCCTTGGAATCACAGTGTAACTGACTGGCTCAGAAGAGCCCACTGAGTCAGCCCTTAACCCCAGTAAGCAGAAGTTGTCAAAACGTGTTTTTAAGCACAAATAAACACGTTTTGGCAACTTTGGTCACCAACATGTAAGTTATAGGGCAGGAACAGAACACTTTTCAAAACGTTTTTTTCAGCCCGAAATAAACGCGTTTTCTCAACTCTTGGAATCACAGTGTAACTGACTGGCTCAGAAGAGCCCACTGAGTCAGCCCTTAACCCCAGTGTGCAGAAGTTGTCAAAACGTGTTTTTAGGCACAAATAAACACGTTTTGGCAACTTTGGTCAACAACATGTAAGTTATAGGGCAGGAACAGAACACTTTTCAAAACGTGTTTTTCAGCCCGAAATAAACGTGTTTTCTCAACCCTTGGAATCACAGTGTAACTGACTGGCTCAGAAGAGCCCACTGAGTCAGCCCTTAACCCCAGTGTGCAGAAGTTGTCAAAAAGTTTTTTTCAGCACAAATAAACACGTTTTGGCAACTTTGGTCACCAACATGTAAGTTATAGGGCAGGAACAGAACACTTTTCAAAACGTGTTTTTCAGCCCAAAATAAACGCGTTTTCTCAACCCTTGGAATCACAGTGTAACTGACTGGCTCAGAAGAGCCCACTGAGTCAGCCCTTAACCCCAGTGTGCAGAAGTTGTCAAAACGTGTTTTTCAGCACAAATAAACACGTTTTGGCAACTTTGGTCACCAACATGTAAGTTATAGGGCAGGAACAGAACACTTTTCAAAACGTGTTTTTCAGCCCGAAATAAACGCGTTTTCTCAACTCCTGGAATCACAGTGTAACTGACTGGCTCAGAAGAGCCCACTGAGTCAGCCCTTAACCCCAGTGTGCAGAAGTTGTCAAAACGTGTTTTTCAGCACAAATAAACACGTTTTGGCAACTTTGGTCACCAACATGTAAGTTATAGGGCAGGAACAGAACACTTTTCAAAACGTGTTTTTCAGCCCGAAATAAACGCGTTTTCTCAACTCCTGGAATCACAGTGTAACTGACTGGCTCAGAAGAGCCCACTGAGTCAGCCCTTAACCCCAGTGTGCAGAAGTTGTCAAAAAGTGTTTTTCAGCACAAATAAACACGTTTTGGCAACTTTGGTCAACAACATGTAAGTTATATGGTAGGAACAGAACACTTTTCAAAACGTGTTTTTCAGCCCGAAATAAACGCGTTTTCTCAACTCTTGGAATCACAGTGTAACTGACTGGCTCAGAAGAGCCCACTGAGTCAGCCCTTAACCCCAGTGTGCAGAAGGTGTCAAAACGTGTTTTTCAGCACAAATAAACACGTTTTGGCAACTTTGGTCAACAACATGTAAGTTATAGGGCAGGAACAGAACACTTTTCAAAACGTGTTTTTCAGCCCGAAATAAACGTGTTTTCTCAACCCTTGGAATCACAGTGTAACTGACTGGCTCAGAAGAGCCCACTGAGTCAGCCCTTAACCCCAGTGTGCAGAAGTTGTCAAAACGTGTTTTTCAGCACAAATAAACACGTTTTGGCAACTTTGGTCACCAACATGTAAGTTATAGGGCAGGAACAGAACACTTTTCAAAACGTGTTTTTCAGCCCGAAATAAACGCGTTTTCTCAACCCTTGGAATCACAGTGTAACTGACTGGCTCAGAAGAGCCCACTGAGTCAGCCCTTAACCCCAGTGTGCAGAAGTTGTCAAAACGTGTTTTTCAGCACAAATAAACACGTTTTGGCAACTTTGGTCACCAACATGTAAGTTATAGGGCAGGAACAGAACACTTTTCAAAACGTGTTTTTCAGCCCGAAATAAACGCGTTTTCTCAACTCTTGGAATCACAGTGTAACTGACTGGCTCAGAAGAGCCCACTGAGTCAGCCCTTAACCCCAGTAAGCAGAAGTTGTCAAAACGTGTTTTTAAGCACAAATAAACACGTTTTGGCAACTTTGGTCACCAACATGTAAGTTATAGGGCAGGAACAGAACACTTTTCAAAACGTGTTTTTCAGCCCGAAATAAACGCGTTTTCTCAACCCTTGGAATCACAGTGTAACTGACTGGCTCAGAAGAGCCCACTGAGTCAGCCCTTAACCCCAGTGTGCAGAAGTTGTCAAAACGTGTTTTTCAGCACAAATAAACACGTTTTGGCAACTTTGGTCACCAACATGTAAGTTATAGGGCAGGAACAGAACACTTTTCAAAACGTGTTTTTCAGCCGAAATAAACGCGTTTTCTCAACCCTTGGAATCACAGTGTAACTGACTGGCTCAGAAGAGCCCACTGAGTCAGCCCTTAACCCCAGTAAGCAGAAGTTGTCAAAACGTGTTTTTCAGCACAAATAAACACGTTTTGGCAATTTGGTCAACAACATGTAAGTTATAGGGCAGGAACAGAACACTTTTCAAAACGTGTTTTTCAGCCCGAAATAAACGCGTTTTCTCAACTCCTGGAATCACAGTGTAACTGACTGGCTCAGAAGAGCCCACTGAGTCAGCCCTTAACCCCAGTGTGCAGAAGTTGTCAAAACGTGTTTTTCAGCACAAATAAACACGTTTTGGCAACTTTGGTCACCAACATGTAAGTTATAGGGCAGGAACAGAACACTTTTCAAAACGTGTTTTTCAGCCAGAAATAAACGCGTTTTCTCAACCCTTGGAATCACAGTGTAACTGACTGGCTCAGAAGAGCCCACTGAGTCAGCCCTTAACCCCAGTGTGCAGAAGTTGTCAAAACATGTTTTTCAGCACAAATAAACACGTTTTGGCAACTTTGGTCAACAACATGTAAGTTATAGGGCAGGAACAGAACACTTTTCAAAACGTGTTTTTCAGCCAGAAATAAACGCGTTTTCTCAACCCTTGGAATCACAGTGTAACTGACTGGCTCAGAAGAGCCCACTGAGTCAGCCCTTAACCCCAGTGTGCAGAAGTTGTCAAAACGTGTTTTTCAGCACAAATAAACACGTTTTGGCAACTTTGGTCACCAACATGTAAGTTATAGGGCAGGAACAGAACACTTTTCAAAACGTGTTTTTCAGCCCGAAATAAACGCGTTTTCTCAACTCTTGGAATCACAGTGTAACTGACTGGCTCAGAAGAGCCCACTGAGTCAGCCCTTAACCCCAGTAAGCAGAAGTTGTCAAAACGTGTTTTTAAGCACAAATAAACACGTTTTGGCAACTTTGGTCACCAACATGTAAGTTATAGGGCAGGAACAGAACACTTTTCAAAACGTGTTTTTCAGCCCGAAATAAACGCGTTTTCTCAACCCTTGGAATCACAGTGTAACTGACTGGCTCAGAAGAGCCCACTGAGTCAGCCCTTAACCCCAGTGTGCAGAAGTTGTCAAAACGTGTTTTTCAGCACAAATAAACACGTTTTGGCAACTTTGGTCACCAACATGTAAGTTATAGGGCAGGAACAGAACACTTTTCAAAACGTGTTTTTCAGCCGAAATAAACGCGTTTTCTCAACCCTTGGAATCACAGTGTAACTGACTGGCTCAGAAGAGCCCACTGAGTCAGCCCTTAACCCCAGTAAGCAGAAGTTGTCAAAACGTGTTTTTCAGCACAAATAAACACGTTTTGGCAATTTGGTCAACAACATGTAAGTTATAGGGCAGGAACAGAACACTTTTCAAAACGTGTTTTTCAGCCCGAAATAAACGCGTTTTCTCAACTCCTGGAATCACAGTGTAACTGACTGGCTCAGAAGAGCCCACTGAGTCAGCCCTTAACCCCAGTGTGCAGAAGTTGTCAAAACGTGTTTTTCAGCACAAATAAACACGTTTTGGCAACTTTGGTCACCAACATGTAAGTTATAGGGCAGGAACAGAACACTTTTCAAAACGTGTTTTTCAGCCCGAAATAAACGCGTTTTCTCAACCCTTGGAATCACAGTGTAACTGACTGGCTCAGAAGAGCCCACTGAGTCAGCCCTTAACCCCAGTGTGCAGAAGTTGTCAAAACGTGTTTTTCAGCACAAATAAACACGTTTTGGCAACTTTGGTCACCAACATGTAAGTTATAGGGCAGGAACAGAACACTTTTCAAAACGTGTTTTTCAGCCCGAAATAAACGCGTTTTCTCAACCCTTGGAATCACTGTGTAACTGACAGGCTCAGAAGAGCCCACTGAGTCAGCCCTTAACCCCAGTAAGCAGAAGTTGTCAAAACGTGTTTTTAAGCACAAATAAACACGTTTTGGCAACTTTGGTCACCAACATGTAAGTTATAGGGCAGGAACAGAACACTTTTCAAAACGTGTTTTTCAGCCCGAAATAAACGCGTTTTCTCAACTCCTGGAAACACAGTGTAACTGACTGGCTCAGAAGAGCCCACTGAGTCAGCCCTTAACCCCAGTGTGCAGAAGTTGTCAAAACGTGTTTTTCAGCACAAATAAACACGTTTTCTCAACCCTTGGAATCACAGTGTAACTGACTGGCTCAGAAGAGCCCACTGAGTCAGCCCTTAACCCCAGTAAGCAGAAGTTGTCAAAACGTGTTTTTAAGCACAAATAAACACGTTTTGGCAACTTTGGTCACCAACATGTAAGTTATAGGGCAGGAACAGAACACTTTTCAAAACGTGTTTTTCAGCCCGAAATAAACGCTTTTTCTCAACTCCTGGAATCACAGTGTAACTGACTGGCTCAGAAGAGCCCACTGAGTCAGCCCTTAACCCCAGTGTGCAGAAGTTGTCAAAACGTGTTTTTCAGCACAAATAAACACGTTTTGGCAACTTTGGTCAACAACATGTAAGTTATAGGGCAGGAACAGAACACTTTTCAAAACGTGTTTTTCAGCCCGAAATAAACGCGTTTTCTCAACCCTTGGAATCACAGTGTAACTAACTGGCTCAGAAGAGCCCACTGAGTCAGCCCTTAACCCCAGTGTGCAGAAGTTGTCAAAACGTGTTTTTCAGCACAAATAAACACGTTTTGGCAACTTTGGTCACCAACATGTAAGTTATAGGGCAGGAACAGAACACTTTTCAAAACGTGTTTTTCAGCCCGAAATAAACGCGTTTTCTCAACTCTTGGAATCACAGTGTAACTGACTGGCTCAGAAGAGCCCACTGAGTCAGCCCTTAACCCCAGTAAGCAGAAGTTGTCAAAACGTGTTTTTAAGCACAAATAAACACGTTTTGGCAACTTTGGTCACCAACATGTAAGTTATAGGGCAGGAACAGAACACTTTTCAAAACGTGTTTTTCAGCCCGAAATAAACGCGTTTTCTCAACCCTTGGAATCACAGTGTAACTGACTGGCTCAGAAGAGCCCACTGAGTCAGCCCTTAACCCCAGTGTGCAGAAGTTGTCAAAACGTGTTTTTCAGCACAAATAAACACGTTTTGGCAACTTTGGTCACCAACATGTAAGTTATAGGGCAGGAACAGAACACTTTTCAAAACGTGTTTTTCAGCCGAAATAAACGCGTTTTCTCAACCCTTGGAATCACAGTGTAACTGATTGGCTCAGAAGAGCCCACTGAGTCAGCCCTTAACCCCAGTAAGCAAAAGTTGTCAAAACGTGTTTTTAAGCACAAATAAACACGTTTTGGCAACTTTGGTCACCAACATGTAAGTTATAGGGCAGGAACAGAACACTTTTCAAAACGTGTTTTTCAGCCCGAAATAAACGCGTTTTCTCAACTCCTGGAATCACAGTGTAACTGACTGGCTCAGAAGAGCCCACTGAGTCAGCCCTTAACCCCAGTGTGCAGAAGTTGTCAAAACGTGTTTTTCAGCCGAAATAAACGCGTTTTCTCAACCCTTGGAATCACAGTGTAACTGATTGGCTCAGAAGAGCCCACTGAGTCAGCCCTTAACCCCAGTGTGCAGAAGTTGTCAAAACGTGTTTTTCAGCCGAAATAAACGCGTTTTCTCAACCCTTGGAATCACAGTGTAACTGACTGGCTCAGAAGAGCCCACTGAGTCAGCCCTTAACCCCAGTAAGCAGAAGTTGTCAAAACGTGTTTTTAAGCACAAATAAACACGTTTTGGCAACTTTGGTCACCAACATGTAAGTTATAGGGCAGGAACAGAACACTTTTCAAAACGTGTTTTTCAGCCCGAAATAAACGCGATTTCTCAACTCCTGGAATCACAGTGTAACTGACTGGCTCAGAAGAGCCCACTGAGTCAGCCCTTAACCCCAGTGTGCAGAAGTTGTCAAAACGTGTTTTTCAGCACAAATAAACACGTTTTGGCAACTTTGGTCAACAACATGTAAGTTATAGGGCAGGAACAGAACACTTTTCAAAACGTGTTTTTCAGCCCGAAATAAACGCGTTTTCTCAACCCTTGGAATCACAGTGTAACTGACTGGCTCAGAAGAGCCCACTGAGTCAGCCCTTAACCCAAGTGTGCAGAAGTTGTCAAAACGTGTTTTTCAGCACAAATAAACACGTTTTGGCAACTTTGGTCACCAACATGTAAGTTATAGGGCAGGAACAGAACACTTTTCAAAACGTGTTTTTCAGCCCGAAATAAACGCGTTTTCTCAACCCTTGGAATCACAGTGTAACTGACTGGCTCAGAAGAGCCCACTGAGTCAGCCCTTAACCCCAGTGTGCAGAAGTTGTCAAAACGTGTTTTTCAGCACAAATAAACACGTTTTGGCAACTTTGGTCACCAACATGTAAGTTATAGGGCAGGAACAGAACACTTTTCAAAACGTGTTTTTCAGCCCGAAATAAACGCGTTTTCTCAACTCTTGGAATCACAGTGTAACTGACTGGCTCAGAAGAGCCCACTGAGTCAGCCCTTAACCCCAGTAAGCAGAAGTTGTCAAAACGTGTTTTTAAGCACAAATAAACACGTTTTGGCAACTTTGGTCACCAACATGTAAGTTATAGGGCAGGAACAGAACACTTTTCAAAACGTGTTTTTCAGCCCGAAATAAACGCGTTTTCTCAACCCTTGGAATCACAGTGTAACTGACTGGCTCAGAAGAGCCCACTGAGTCAGCCCTTAACCCCAGTGTGCAGAAGTTGTCAAAACGTGTTTTTCAGCACAAATAAACACGTTTTGGCAACTTTGGTCACCAACATGTAAGTTATAGGGCAGGAACAGAACACTTTTCAAAACGTGTTTTTCAGCCGAAATAAACGCGTTTTCTCAACCCTTGGAATCACAGTGTAACTGATTGGCTCAGAAGAGCCCACTGAGTCAGCCCTTAACCCCAGTAAGCAAAAGTTGTCAAAACGTGTTTTTAAGCACAAATAAACACGTTTTGGCAACTTTGGTCACCAACATGTAAGTTATAGGGCAGGAACAGAACACTTTTCAAAACGTGTTTTTCAGCCCGAAATAAACGCGTTTTCTCAACTCCTGGAATCACAGTGTAACTGACTGGCTCAGAAGAGCCCACTGAGTCAGCCCTTAACCCCAGTGTGCAGAAGTTGTCAAAACGTGTTTTTCAGCCGAAATAAACGCGTTTTCTCAACCCTTGGAATCACAGTGTAACTGATTGGCTCAGAAGAGCCCACTGAGTCAGCCCTTAACCCCAGTAAGCAGAAGTTGTCAAAACGTGTTTTTAAGCACAAATAAACACGTTTTGGCAACTTTGGTCATCAACATGTAAGTTATAGGGCAGCAACAGAACACTTTTCAAAACGAGTTTTTCAGCCCGAAATAAACGCGTTTTCTCAACTCCTGGAATCACAGTGTAACTGACTGGCTCAGAAGAGCCCACTGAGTCAGCCCTTAACCCCAGTGTGCAGAAGTTGTCAAAACGTGTTTTTCAGCACAAATAAACACGTTTTGGCAACTTTGGTCTCCAACATGTAAGTTATAGGGCAGGAACAGAACACTTTTCAAAAAGTGTTTTTCAGCCCGAAATAAACGCGTTTTCTCAACCCTTGGAATCACAGTGTAACTGACTGGCTCAGAAGAGCCCACTGAGTCAGCCCTTAACCCCAGTGTGCAGAAGTTGTCAAAACGTGTTTTTCAGCACAAATAAACACGTTTTGGCAACTTTGGTCACCAACATGTAAGTTATATGGTAGGAACAGAACACTTTTCAAAACGTGTTTTTCAGCCCGAAATAAACGCGTTTTCTCAACTCTTGGAATCACAGTGTAACTGACTGGCTCAGAAGAGCCCACTGAGTCAGCCCTTAACCCCAGTGTGCAGAAGTTGTCAAAACGTGTTTTTCAGCACAAATAAACACGTTTTGGCAACTTTGGTCAACAACATGTAAGTTATAGGGCAGGAACAGAACACTTTTCAAAACGTGTTTTTCAGCCCGAAATAAACGTGTTTTCTCAACCCTTGGAATCACAGTGTAACTGACTGGCTCAGAAGAGCCCACTGAGTCAGCCCTTAACCCCAGTGTGCAGAAGTTGTCAAAACGTGTTTTTCAGCACAAATAAACACGTTTTGGCAACTTTGGTCAACAACATGTAAGTTATAGGGCAGGAACAGAACACTTTTCAAAACGTGTTTTTCAGCCCGAAATAAACGCGTTTTCTCAACCCTTGGAATCACAGTGTAACTGACTGGCTCAGAAGAGCCCACTGAGTCAGCCCTTAACCCCAGTGTGCAGAAGTTGTCAAAACGTGTTTTTCAGCACAAATAAACACGTTTTGGCAACTTTGGTCACCAACATGTAAGTTATAGGGCAGGAACAGAACACTTTTCAAAACGTGTTTTTCAGTTCGAAATAAACGCGTTTTCTCAACCCTTGGAATCACAGTGTAACTGACTGGCTCAGAAGAGCCCACTGAGTCAGCCCTTAACCCCAGTGTGCAGAAGTTGTCAAAACGTGTTTTTCAGCACAAATAAACACGTTTTGGCAACTTTGGTCACCAACATGTAAGTTATAGGGCAGGAACAGAACACTTTTCAAAACGTGTTTTTCAGCCCGAAATAAACGCGTTTTCTCAACTCCTGGAATCACAGTGTAACTGACTGGCTCAGAAGAGCCTACTGAGTCAGCCCTTAACCCCAGTGTGCAGAAGTTGCAAAACGTGTTTTTCAGTACAAATAAACACGTTTTGGCAACTTTGGTCACCAACATGTAAGTTATAGGGCAGGAACAGAACACTTTTCAAAACGTGTTTTTCAGCCCGAAATAAACGCGTTTTCTCAACCCTTGGAATCACAGTGTAACTGACTGGCTCAGAAGAGCCCACTGAGTCAGCCCTTAACCCCAGTGTGCAGAAGTTGTCAAAACGTGTTTTTCAGCACAAATAAACACGTTTTGGCAACTTTGGTCACCAACATGTAAGTTATAGGGCAGGAACAGAACACTTTTCAAAACGTGTTTTTCAGCCCGAAATAAACGCGTTTTCTCAACCCTTGGAATCACAGTGTAACTGACTGGCTCAGAAGAGCCCACTGAGTCAGCCCTTAACCCCAATGTGCAGAAGTTGTCAAAACGTGTTTTTCAGCACAAATAAACACGTTTTGGCAACTTTGGTCACCAACATGTAAGTTATAGGGCAGGAACAGAACACTTTTCAAAACGTGTTTTTCAGCCCGAAATAAACGCGTTTTCTCAACCCTTGGAATCACAGTGTAACTGACTGGCTAAGAAGAGCCCACTGAGTCAGCCCTTAACCCCAGTAAGCAGAAGTTGTCAAAACGTGTTTTTAAGCACAAATAAACACGTTTTGGCAACTTTGGTCACCAACATGTAAGTTATAGGGCAGGAACAGAACACTTTTCAAAACGTGTTTTTCAGCCCGAAATAAACGCGTTTTCTCAACTCCTGGAATCACAGTGTAACTGACTGGCTCAGAAGAGCCCACTGAGTCAGCCCTTAACCCCAGTGTGCAGAAGTTGTCAAAACGTATTTTTCAGCACAAATAAACACGTTTTGGCAACTTTGGTCAACAACATGTAAGTTATAGGGCAGGAACAGAATACTTTTCAAAACGTGTTTTTCAGCCCGAAATAAACGCGTTTTCTCAACTCTTGGAATCACAGTGTAACTGACTGGCTCAGAAGAGCCCACTGAGTCAGCCCTTAACCCCAGTGTGCAGAAGTTGTCAAAACGTGTTTTCAGCACAAATAAACACGTTTTGGCAACTTTGGTCACCAACATGTAAATTATAGGGCAGGAACAGAACACATTTCAAAACGTGTTTTTCAGCCCAAAATAAACGCGTTTTCTCAACCCTTGGAATCACAGTGTAACTGACTGGCTCAGAAGAGCCCACTGAGTCAGCCCTTAACCCCAGTGTGCAGAAGTTGTCAAAACGTGTTTTTCAGCACAAATAAACACGTTTTGGCAACTTTGGTCACCAACATGTAAGTTATAGGGCAGGAACAGAACACTTTTCAAAACGTGTTTTTCAGCCCGAAATAAACGCGTTTTCTCAACTCCTGGAATCACAGTGTAACTGACTGGCTCAGAAGAGCCCACTGAGTCAGCCCTTAACCCCAGTGTGCAGAAGTTGTCAAAACATGTTTTTCAGCACAAATAAACACGTTTTGGCAACTTTGGTCAACAACATGTAAGTTATAGGGCAGGAACAGAACACTTTTCAAAACGTGTTTTTCAGCCCGAAATAAACGTGTTTTCTCAACCCTTGGAATCACAGTGTAACTGACTGGCTCAGAAGAGCCCACTGAGTCAGCCCTTAACCCCAGTGTGCAGAAGTTGTCAAAAAGTGTTTTTCAGCACAAATAAACACGTTTTGGCAACTTTGGTCACCAACATGTAAGTTATAGGGCAGGAACAGAACACTTTTCAAAACGTGTTTTTCAGCCCAAAATAAACGCGTTTTCTCAACCCTTGGAATCACAGTGTAACTGACTGGCTCAGAAGAGCCCACTGAGTCAGCCCTTAACCCCAGTGTGCAGAAGTTGTCAAAACGTGTTTTTCAGCACAAATAAACACGTTTTGGCAACTTTGGTCACCAACATGTAAGTTATAGGGCAGGAACAGAACACTTTTCAAAACGTGTTTTTCAGCCCGAAATAAACGCGTTTTCTCAACTCCTGGAATCACAGTGTAACTGACTGGCTCAGAAGAGCCCACTGAGTCAGCCCTTAACCCCAGTGTGCAGAAGTTGTCAAAACGTGTTTTTCAGCACAAATAAACACGTTTTGGCAACTTTGGTCACCAACATGTAAGTTATAGGGAAGGAACAGAACACTTTTCAAAACGTGTTTTTCAGCCCGAAATAAACGCGTTTTCTCAACTCCTGGAATCACAGTGTAACTGACTGGCTCAGAAGAGCCCACTGAGTCAGCCCTTAACCCCAGTGTGCAGAAGTTGTCAAAAAGTGTTTTTCAGCACAAATAAACACGTTTTGGCAACTTTGGTCAACAACATGTAAGTTATATGGTAGGAACAGAACACTTTTCAAAACGTGTTTTTCAGCCCGAAATAAACGCGTTTTCTCAACTCTTGGAATCACAGTGTAACTGACTGGCTCAGAAGAGCCCACTGAGTCAGCCCTTAACCCCAGTGTGCAGAAGTTGTCAAAACGTGTTTTTCAGCACAAATAAACACGTTTTGGCAACTTTGGTCAACAACATGTAAGTTATAGGGCAGGAACAGAACACTTTTCAAAACGTGTTTTTCAGCCCGAAATAAACGCGTTTTCTCAACTCTTGGAATCACAGTGTAACTGACTGGCTCAGAAGAGCCCACTGAGTCAGCCCTTAACCCCAGTGTGCAGAAGTTGTCAAAAAGTGTTTTTCAGCACAAATAAACACGTTTTGGCAACTTTGGTCAACAACATGTAAGTTATATGGTAGGAACAGAACACTTTTCAAAACGTGTTTTTCAGCCCGAAATAAACGCGTTTTCTCAACTCTTGGAATCACAGTGTAACTGACTGGCTCAGAAGAGCCCACTGAGTCAGCCCTTAACCCCAGTGTGCAGAAGTTGTCAAAACGTGTTTTTCAGCACAAATAAACACGTTTTGGCAACTTTGGTCACCAACATGTAAGTTATAGGGCAGGAACAGAACACTTTTCAAAACGTGTTTTTCAGTTCGAAATAAACGCGTTTTCTCAACCCTTGGAATCACAGTGTAACTGACTGGCTCAGAAGAGCCCACTGAGTCAGCCCTTAACCCCAGTGTGCAGAAGTTGTCAAAACGTGTTTTTCAGCACAAATAAACACGTTTTGGCAACTTTGGTCACCAACATGTAAGTTATAGGGCAGGAACAGAACACTTTTCAAAACGTGTTTTTCAGCCCGAAATAAACGCGTTTTCTCAACTCCTGGAATCACAGTGTAACTGACTGGCTCAGAAGAGCCTACTGAGTCAGCCCTTAACCCCAGTGTGCAGAAGTTGCAAAACGTGTTTTTCAGTACAAATAAACACGTTTTGGCAACTTTGGTCACCAACATGTAAGTTATAGGGCAGGAACAGAACACTTTTCAAAACGTGTTTTTCAGCCCGAAATAAACGCGTTTTCTCAACCCTTGGAATCACAGTGTAACTGACTGGCTCAGAAGAGCCCACTGAGTCAGCCCTTAACCCCAGTGTGCAGAAGTTGTCAAAACGTGTTTTTCAGCACAAATAAACACGTTTTGGCAACTTTGGTCACCAACATGTAAGTTATAGGGCAGGAACAGAACACTTTTCAAAACGTGTTTTTCAGCCCGAAATAAACGCGTTTTCTCAACCCTTGGAATCACAGTGTAACTGACTGGCTCAGAAGAGCCCACTGAGTCAGCCCTTAACCCCAGTGTGCAGAAGTTGTCAAAACGTGTTTTTCAGCACAAATAAACACGTTTTGGCAACTTTGGTCACCAACATGTAAGTTATAGGGCAGGAACAGAACACTTTTCAAAACGTGTTTTTCAGCCCGAAATAAACGCGTTTTCTCAACCCTTGGAATCACAGTGTAACTGACTGGCTAAGAAGAGCCCACTGAGTCAGCCCTTAACCCCAGTAAGCAGAAGTTGTCAAAACGTGTTTTTAAGCACAAATAAACACGTTTTGGCAACTTTGGTCACCAACATGTAAGTTATAGGGCAGGAACAGAACACTTTTCAAAACGTGTTTTTCAGCCCGAAATAAACGCGTTTTCTCAACTCCTGGAATCACAGTGTAACTGACTGGCTCAGAAGAGCCCACTGAGTCAGCCCTTAACCCCAGTGTGCAGAAGTTGTCAAAACGTATTTTTCAGCACAAATAAACACGTTTTGGCAACTTTGGTCAACAACATGTAAGTTATAGGGCAGGAACAGAACACTTTTCAAAACGTGTTTTTCAGCCCGAAATAAACGCGTTTTCTCAACTCTTGGAATCACAGTGTAACTGACTGGCTCAGAAGAGCCCACTGAGTCAGCCCTTAACCCCAGTGTGCAGAAGTTGTCAAAACGTGTTTTCAGCACAAATAAACACGTTTTGGCAACTTTGGTCACCAACATGTAAGTTATAGGGCAGGAACAGAACACATTTCAAAACGTGTTTTTCAGCCCAAAATAAACGCGTTTTCTCAACCCTTGGAATCACAGTGTAACTGACTGGCTCAGAAGAGCCCACTGAGTCAGCCCTTAACCCCAGTGTGCAGAAGTTGTCAAAACGTGTTTTTCAGCACAAATAAACACGTTTTGGCAACTTTGGTCACCAACATGTAAGTTATAGGGCAGGAACAGAACACTTTTCAAAACGTGTTTTTCAGCCCGAAATAAACGCGTTTTCTCAACTCCTGGAATCACAGTGTAACTGACTGGCTCAGAAGAGCCCACTGAGTCAGCCCTTAACCCCAGTGTGCAGAAGTTGTCAAAACATGTTTTTCAGCACAAATAAACACGTTTTGGCAACTTTGGTCAACAACATGTAAGTTATAGGGCAGGAACAGAACACTTTTCAAAACGTGTTTTTCAGCCCGAAATAAACGTGTTTTCTCAACCCTTGGAATCACAGTGTAACTGACTGGCTCAGAAGAGCCCACTGAGTCAGCCCTTAACCCCAGTGTGCAGAAGTTGTCAAAAAGTGTTTTTCAGCACAAATAAACACGTTTTGGCAACTTTGGTCACCAACATGTAAGTTATAGGGCAGGAACAGAACACTTTTCAAAACGTGTTTTTCAGCCCAAAATAAACGCGTTTTCTCAACCCTTGGAATCACAGTGTAACTGACTGGCTCAGAAGAGCCCACTGAGTCAGCCCTTAACCCCAGTGTGCAGAAGTTGTCAAAACGTGTTTTTCAGCACAAATAAACACGTTTTGGCAACTTTGGTCACCAACATGTAAGTTATAGGGCAGGAACAGAACACTTTTCAAAACGTGTTTTTCAGCCCGAAATAAACGCGTTTTCTCAACTCCTGGAATCACAGTGTAACTGACTGGCTCAGAAGAGCCCACTGAGTCAGCCCTTAACCCCAGTGTGCAGAAGTTGTCAAAACGTGTTTTTCAGCACAAATAAACACGTTTTGGCAACTTTGGTCACCAACATGTAAGTTATAGGGAAGGAACAGAACACTTTTCAAAACGTGTTTTTCAGCCCGAAATAAACGCGTTTTCTCAACTCCTGGAATCACAGTGTAACTGACTGGCTCAGAAGAGCCCACTGAGTCAGCCCTTAACCCCAGTGTGCAGAAGTTGTCAAAAAGTGTTTTTCAGCACAAATAAACACGTTTTGGCAACTTTGGTCAACAACATGTAAGTTATATGGTAGGAACAGAACACTTTTCAAAACGTGTTTTTCAGCCCGAAATAAACGCGTTTTCTCAACTCTTGGAATCACAGTGTAACTGACTGGCTCAGAAGAGCCCACTGAGTCAGCCCTTAACCCCAGTGTGCAGAAGTTGTCAAAACGTGTTTTTCAGCACAAATAAACACGTTTTGGCAACTTTGGTCAACAACATGTAAGTTATAGGGCAGGAACAGAACACTTTTCAAAACGTGTTTTTCAGCCCGAAATAAACGTGTTTTCTCAACCCTTGGAATCACAGTGTAACTGACTGGCTCAGAAGAGCCCACTGAGTCAGCCCTTAACCCCAGTGTGCAGAAGTTGTCAAAACGTGTTTTTCAGCACAAATAAACACGTTTTGGCAACTTTGGTCACCAACATGTAAGTTATAGGGCAGGAACAGAACACTTTTCAAAACGTGTTTTTCAGCCCGAAATAAACGCGTTTTCTCAACCCTTGGAATCACAGTGTAACTGACTGGCTCAGAAGAGCCCACTGAGTCAGCCCTTAACCCCAGTGTGCAGAAGTTGTCAAAACGTGTTTTTCAGCACAAATAAACACGTTTTGGCAACTTTGGTCACCAACATGTAAGTTATAGGGCAGGAACAGAACACTTTTCAAAACGTGTTTTTCAGCCCGAAATAAACGCGTTTTCTCAACTCTTGGAATCACAGTGTAACTGACTGGCTCAGAAGAGCCCACTGAGTCAGCCCTTAACCCCAGTAAGCAGAAGTTGTCAAAACGTGTTTTTAAGCACAAATAAACACGTTTTGGCAACTTTGGTCACCAACATGTAAGTTATAGGGCAGGAACAGAACACTTTTCAAAACGTGTTTTTCAGCCCGAAATAAACGCGTTTTCTCAACCCTTGGAATCACAGTGTAACTGACTGGCTCAGAAGAGCCCACTGAGTCAGCCCTTAACCCCAGTGTGCAGAAGTTGTCAAAACGTGTTTTTCAGCACAAATAAACACGTTTTGGCAACTTTGGTCACCAACATGTAAGTTATAGGGCAGGAACAGAACACTTTTCAAAACGTGTTTTTCAGCCGAAATAAACGCGTTTTCTCAACCCTTGGAATCACAGTGTAACTGACTGGCTCAGAAGAGCCCACTGAGTCAGCCCTTAACCCCAGTAAGCAGAAGTTGTCAAAACGTGTTTTTCAGCACAAATAAACACGTTTTGGCAATTTGGTCAACAACATGTAAGTTATAGGGCAGGAACAGAACACTTTTCAAAACGTGTTTTTCAGCCCGAAATAAACGCGTTTTCTCAACTCCTGGAATCACAGTGTAACTGACTGGCTCAGAAGAGCCCACTGAGTCAGCCCTTAACCCCAGTGTGCAGAAGTTGTCAAAACGTGTTTTTCAGCACAAATAAACACGTTTTGGCAACTTTGGTCACCAACATGTAAGTTATAGGGCAGGAACAGAACACTTTTCAAAACGTGTTTTTCAGCCAGAAATAAACGCGTTTTCTCAACCCTTGGAATCACAGTGTAACTGACTGGCTCAGAAGAGCCCACTGAGTCAGCCCTTAACCCCAGTGTGCAGAAGTTGTCAAAACATGTTTTTCAGCACAAATAAACACGTTTTGGCAACTTTGGTCAACAACATGTAAGTTATAGGGCAGGAACAGAACACTTTTCAAAACGTGTTTTTCAGCCAGAAATAAACGCGTTTTCTCAACCCTTGGAATCACAGTGTAACTGACTGGCTCAGAAGAGCCCACTGAGTCAGCCCTTAACCCCAGTGTGCAGAAGTTGTCAAAACGTGTTTTTCAGCACAAATAAACACGTTTTGGCAACTTTGGTCACCAACATGTAAGTTATAGGGCAGGAACAGAACACTTTTCAAAACGTGTTTTTCAGCCCGAAATAAACGCGTTTTCTCAACTCTTGGAATCACAGTGTAACTGACTGGCTCAGAAGAGCCCACTGAGTCAGCCCTTAACCCCAGTAAGCAGAAGTTGTCAAAACGTGTTTTTAAGCACAAATAAACACGTTTTGGCAACTTTGGTCACCAACATGTAAGTTATAGGGCAGGAACAGAACACTTTTCAAAACGTGTTTTTCAGCCCGAAATAAACGCGTTTTCTCAACCCTTGGAATCACAGTGTAACTGACTGGCTCAGAAGAGCCCACTGAGTCAGCCCTTAACCCCAGTGTGCAGAAGTTGTCAAAACGTGTTTTTCAGCACAAATAAACACGTTTTGGCAACTTTGGTCACCAACATGTAAGTTATAGGGCAGGAACAGAACACTTTTCAAAACGTGTTTTTCAGCCGAAATAAACGCGTTTTCTCAACCCTTGGAATCACAGTGTAACTGACTGGCTCAGAAGAGCCCACTGAGTCAGCCCTTAACCCCAGTAAGCAGAAGTTGTCAAAACGTGTTTTTCAGCACAAATAAACACGTTTTGGCAATTTGGTCAACAACATGTAAGTTATAGGGCAGGAACAGAACACTTTTCAAAACGTGTTTTTCAGCCCGAAATAAACGCGTTTTCTCAACTCCTGGAATCACAGTGTAACTGACTGGCTCAGAAGAGCCCACTGAGTCAGCCCTTAACCCCAGTGTGCAGAAGTTGTCAAAACGTGTTTTTCAGCACAAATAAACACGTTTTGGCAACTTTGGTCACCAACATGTAAGTTATAGGGCAGGAACAGAACACTTTTCAAAACGTGTTTTTCAGCCAGAAATAAACGCGTTTTCTCAACCCTTGGAATCACAGTGTAACTGACTGGCTCAGAAGAGCCCACTGAGTCAGCCCTTAACCCCAGTGTGCAGAAGTTGTCAAAACATGTTTTTCAGCACAAATAAACACGTTTTGGCAACTTTGGTCAACAACATGTAAGTTATAGGGCAGGAACAGAACACTTTTCAAAACGTGTTTTTCAGCCAGAAATAAACGCGTTTTCTCAACCCTTGGAATCACAGTGTAACTGACTGGCTCAGAAGAGCCCACTGAGTCAGCCCTTAACCCCAGTGTGCAGAAGTTGTCAAAACGTGTTTTTCAGCACAAATAAACACGTTTTGGCAACTTTGGTCACCAACATGTAAGTTATAGGGCAGGAACAGAACACTTTTCAAAACGTGTTTTTCAGCCCGAAATAAACGCGTTTTCTCAACTCCTGGAATCACAGTGTAACTGACTGGCTCAGAAGAGCCCACTGAGTCAGCCCTTAACCCCAGTGTGCAGAAGTTGTCAAAAAGTGTTTTTCAGCACAAATAAACACGTTTTGGCAACTTTGGTCAACAACATGTAAGTTATATGGTAGGAACAGAACACTTTTCAAAACGTGTTTTTCAGCCCGAAATAAACGCGTTTTCTCAACTCTTGGAATCACAGTGTAACTGACTGGCTCAGAAGAGCCCACTGAGTCAGCCCTTAACCCCAGTGTGCAGAAGTTGTCAAAACGTGTTTTTCAGCACAAATAAACACGTTTTGGCAACTTTGGTCAACAACATGTAAGTTATAGGGCAGGAACAGAACACTTTTCAAAACGTGTTTTTCAGCCCGAAATAAACGTGTTTTCTCAACCCTTGGAATCACAGTGTAACTGACTGGCTCAGAAGAGCCCACTGAGTCAGCCCTTAACCCCAGTGTGCAGAAGTTGTCAAAACGTGTTTTTCAGCACAAATAAACACGTTTTGGCAACTTTGGTCACCAACATGTAAGTTATAGGGCAGGAACAGAACACTTTTCAAAACGTGTTTTTCAGCCCGAAATAAACGCGTTTTCTCAACCCTTGGAATCACAGTGTAACTGACTGGCTCAGAAGAGCCCACTGAGTCAGCCCTTAACCCCAGTGTGCAGAAGTTGTCAAAACGTGTTTTTCAGCACAAATAAACACGTTTTGGCAACTTTGGTCACCAACATGTAAGTTATAGGGCAGGAACAGAACACTTTTCAAAACGTGTTTTTCAGCCCGAAATAAACGCGTTTTCTCAACTCTTGGAATCACAGTGTAACTGACTGGCTCAGAAGAGCCCACTGAGTCAGCCCTTAACCCCAGTAAGCAGAAGTTGTCAAAACGTGTTTTTAAGCACAAATAAACACGTTTTGGCAACTTTGGTCACCAACATGTAAGTTATAGGGCAGGAACAGAACACTTTTCAAAACGTGTTTTTCAGCCCGAAATAAACGCGTTTTCTCAACCCTTGGAATCACAGTGTAACTGACTGGCTCAGAAGAGCCCACTGAGTCAGCCCTTAACCCCAGTGTGCAGAAGTTGTCAAAACGTGTTTTTCAGCACAAATAAACACGTTTTGGCAACTTTGGTCACCAACATGTAAGTTATAGGGCAGGAACAGAACACTTTTCAAAACGTGTTTTTCAGCCGAAATAAACGCGTTTTCTCAACCCTTGGAATCACAGTGTAACTGACTGGCTCAGAAGAGCCCACTGAGTCAGCCCTTAACCCCAGTAAGCAGAAGTTGTCAAAACGTGTTTTTCAGCACAAATAAACACGTTTTGGCAATTTGGTCAACAACATGTAAGTTATAGGGCAGGAACAGAACACTTTTCAAAACGTGTTTTTCAGCCCGAAATAAACGCGTTTTCTCAACTCCTGGAATCACAGTGTAACTGACTGGCTCAGAAGAGCCCACTGAGTCAGCCCTTAACCCCAGTGTGCAGAAGTTGTCAAAACGTGTTTTTCAGCACAAATAAACACGTTTTGGCAACTTTGGTCACCAACATGTAAGTTATAGGGCAGGAACAGAACACTTTTCAAAACGTGTTTTTCAGCCAGAAATAAACGCGTTTTCTCAACCCTTGGAATCACAGTGTAACTGACTGGCTCAGAAGAGCCCACTGAGTCAGCCCTTAACCCCAGTGTGCAGAAGTTGTCAAAACATGTTTTTCAGCACAAATAAACACGTTTTGGCAACTTTGGTCAACAACATGTAAGTTATAGGGCAGGAACAGAACACTTTTCAAAACGTGTTTTTCAGCCAGAAATAAACGCGTTTTCTCAACCCTTGGAATCACAGTGTAACTGACTGGCTCAGAAGAGCCCACTGAGTCAGCCCTTAACCCCAGTGTGCAGAAGTTGTCAAAACGTGTTTTTCAGCACAAATAAACACGTTTTGGCAACTTTGGTCACCAACATGTAAGTTATAGGGCAGGAACAGAACACTTTTCAAAACGTGTTTTTCAGCCCGAAATAAACGCGTTTTCTCAACTCTTGGAATCACAGTGTAACTGACTGGCTCAGAAGAGCCCACTGAGTCAGCCCTTAACCCCAGTAAGCAGAAGTTGTCAAAACGTGTTTTTAAGCACAAATAAACACGTTTTGGCAACTTTGGTCACCAACATGTAAGTTATAGGGCAGGAACAGAACACTTTTCAAAACGTGTTTTTCAGCCCGAAATAAACGCGTTTTCTCAACCCTTGGAATCACAGTGTAACTGACTGGCTCAGAAGAGCCCACTGAGTCAGCCCTTAACCCCAGTAAGCAGAAGTTGTCAAAACGTGTTTTTCAGCACAAATAAACACGTTTTGGCAATTTGGTCAACAACATGTAAGTTATAGGGCAGGAACAGAACACTTTTCAAAACGTGTTTTTCAGCCCGAAATAAACGCGTTTTCTCAACTCCTGGAATCACAGTGTAACTGACTGGCTCAGAAGAGCCCACTGAGTCAGCCCTTAACCCCAGTGTGCAGAAGTTGTCAAAACGTGTTTTTCAGCACAAATAAACACGTTTTAGCAACTTTGGTCAACAACATGTAAGTTATAGGGCAGGAACAGAACACTTTTCAAAACGTGTTTTTCAGCCCGAAATAAACGCGTTTTCTCAACTCTTGGAATCACAGTGTAACTGACTGGCTCAGAAGAGCCCACTGAGTCAGCCCTTAACCCCAGTGTGCAGAAGTTGTCAAAAAGTGTTTTTCAGCACAAATAAACACGTTTTGGCAACTTTGGTCACCAACATGTAAGTTATAGGGCAGGAACAGAACACTTTTCAAAACGTGTTTTTCAGCCCGAAATAAACGCGTTTTCTCAACCCTTGGAATCACAGTGTAACTGACTGGCTCAGAAGAGCCCACTGAGTCAGCCCTTAACCCCAGTAAGCAGAAGTTGTCAAAACGTGTTTTTAAGCACAAATAAACACGTTTTGGCAACTTTGGTCACCAACATGTAAGTTATAGGGCAGGAACAGAACACTTTTCAAAACGTGTTTTTCAGCCAGAAATAAACGCGTTTTCTCAACCCTTGGAATCACAGTGTAACTGACTGGCTCAGAAGAGCCCACTGAGTCAGCCCTTAACCCCAGTGTGCAGAAGTTGTCAAAACATGTTTTTCAGCACAAATAAACACGTTTTGGCAACTTTGGTCAACAACATGTAAGTTATAGGGCAGGAACAGAACACTTTTCAAAACGTGTTTTTCAGCCAGAAATAAACGCGTTTTCTCAACCCTTGGAATCACAGTGTAACTGACTGGCTCAGAAGAGCCCACTGAGTCAGCCCTTAACCCCAGTGTGCAGAAGTTGTCAAAACGTGTTTTTCAGCACAAATAAACACGTTTTGGCAACTTTGGTCACCAACATGTAAGTTATAGGGCAGGAACAGAACACTTTTCAAAACGTGTTTTTCAGCCCGAAATAAAAGCGTTTTCTCAACTCTTGGAATCACAGTGTAACTGACTGGCTCAGAAGAGCCCACTGAGTCAGCCCTTAACCCCAGTAAGCAGAAGTTGTCAAAATGTGTTTTTAAGCACAAATAAACACGTTTTGGCAACTTTGGTCACCAACATGTAAGTTATAGGGCAGGAACAGAACACTTTTCAAAACGTGTTTTTCAGCCCGAAATAAACGCGTTTTCTCAACTCCTGGAATCACAGTGTAACTGACTGGCTCAGAAGAGCCCACTGAGTCAGCCCTTAACCCCAGTGTGCAGAAGTTGTCAAAACGTGTTTTTCAGCACAAATAAACACGTTTTGGCAACTTTGGTCAACAACATGTAAGTTATAGGGCAGGAACAGAACACTTTTCAAAACGTGTTTTTCAGCCCGAAATAAACGCGTTTTCTCAACTCTTGGAATCACAGTGTAACTGACTGGCTCAGAAGAGCCCACTGAGTCAGCCCTTAACCCCAGTGTGCAGAAGTTGTCAAAACGTGTTTTTCAGCACAAATAAACACGTTTTGGCAACTTTGGTCACCAACATGTAAGTTATAGGGCAGGAACAGAACACTTTTCAAAACGTGTTTTTCAGCCCGAAATAAACGCGTTTTCTCAACTCCTGGAATCACAGTGTAACTGACTGGCTCAGAAGAGCCCACTGAGTCAGCCCTTAACCCCAGTGTGCAGAAGTTGTCAAAACGTGTTTTTCAGCCCAAATAAACACGTTTTGGCAACTTTGGTCAACAACATGTAAGTTATAGGGCAGGAACAGAACACTTTTCAAAACGTGTTTTTCAGCCCGAAATAAACGCGTTTTCTCAACTCCTGGAATCACAGTGTAACTGACTGGCTCAGAAGAGCCCACTGAGTCAGCCCTTAACCCCAGTGTGCAGAAGTTGTCAAAACGTGTTTTTCAGCACAAATAAACACGTTTTGGCAACTTTGGTCACCAACATGTAAGTTATAGGGCAGGAACAGAACACTTTTCAAAACGTGTTTTTCAGCCCGAAATAAACGCGTTTTCTCAACTCCTGGAATCACAGTGTAACTGACTGGCTCAGAAGAGCCCACTGAGTCAGCCCTTAACCCCAGTGTGCAGAAGTTGTCAAAACGTGTTTTTCAGCACAAATAAACACGTTTTGGCAACTTTGGTCAACAACATGTAAGTTATAGGGCAGGAACAGAACACTTTTCAAAACGTGTTTTTCAGCCCGAAATAAACGCGTTTTCTCAACTCTTGGAATCACAGTGTAACTGACTGGCTCAGAAGAGCCCACTGAGTCAGCCCTTAACCCCAGTGTGCAGAAGTTGTCAAAAAGTGTTTTTCAGCACAAATAAACACGTTTTGGCAACTTTGGTCACCAACATGTAAGTTATAGGGCAGGAATAGAACACTTTTCAAAACGTGTTTTTCAGCCCGAAATAAACGCGTTTTCTCAACCCTTGGAATCACAGTGTAACTGACTGGCTCAGAAGAGCCCACTGAGTCAGCCCTTAACCCCAGTAAGCAGAAGTTGTCAAAACGTGTTTTTAAGCACAAATAAACACGTTTTGGCAACTTTGGTCACCAACATGTAAGTTATAGGGCAGGAACAGAACACTTTTCAAAACGTGTTTTTCAGCCAGAAATAAACGCGTTTTCTCAACCCTTGGAATCACAGTGTAACTGACTGGCTCAGAAGAGCCCACTGAGTCAGCCCTTAACCCCAGTGTGCAGAAGTTGTCAAAACATGTTTTTCAGCACAAATAAACACGTTTTGGCAACTTTGGTCAACAACATGTAAGTTATAGGGCAGGAACAGAACACTTTTCAAAACGTGTTTTTCAGCCAGAAATAAACGCGTTTTCTCAACCCTTGGAATCACAGTGTAACTGACTGGCTCAGAAGAGCCCACTGAGTCAGCCCTTAACCCCAGTGTGCAGAAGTTGTCAAAACGTGTTTTTCAGCACAAATAAACACGTTTTGGCAACTTTGGTCACCAACATGTAAGTTATAGGGCAGGAACAGAACACTTTTCAAAACGTGTTTTTCAGCCCGAAATAAACGCGTTTTCTCAACTCTTGGAATCACAGTGTAACTGACTGGCTCAGAAGAGCCCACTGAGTCAGCCCTTAACCCCAGTAAGCAGAAGTTGTCAAAACGTGTTTTTCAGCACAAATAAACACGTTTTGGCAACTTTGGTCACCAACATGTAAGTTATAGGGCAGGAACAGAACACTTTTCAAAACGTGTTTTTCAGCCCGAAATAAACGCGTTTTCTCAACCCTTGGAATCACAGTGTAACTGACTGGCTCAGAAGAGCCCACTGAGTCAGCCCTTAACCCCAGTAAGCAAAAGTTGTCAAAACGTGTTTTTCAGCACAAATAAACACGTTTTGGCAATTTGGTCAACAACATGTAAGTTATAGGGCAGGAACAGAACACTTTTCAAAACATGTTTTTCAGCCCGAAATAAACGCGTTTTCTCAACTCCTGGAATCACAGTGTAACTGACTGGCTCAGAAGAGCCCACTGAGTCAGCCCTTAACCCCAGTGTGCAGAAGTTGTCAAAACGTGTTTTTCAGCACAAATAAACACGTTTTGGCAACTTTGGTCAACAACATGTAAGTTATAGGGCAGGAACAGAACACTTTTCAAAACGTGTTTTTCAGCCCGAAATAAACGCGTTTTCTCAACTCTTGGAATCACAGTGTAACTGACTGGCTCAGAAGAGCCCACTGAGTCAGCCCTTAACCCCAGTGTGCAGAAGTTGTCAAAAAGTGTTTTTCAGCACAAATAAACACGTTTTGGCAACTTTGGTCACCAACATGTAAGTTATAGGGCAGGAACAGAACACTTTTCAAAACGTGTTTTTCAGCCCGAAATAAACGCGTTTTCTCAACCCTTGGAATCACAGTGTAACTGACTGGCTCAGAAGAGCCCACTGAGTCAGCCCTTAACCCCAGTGTGCAGAAGTTGTCAAAACGTGTTTTTCAGCACAAATAAACACGTTTTGGCAAC
The DNA here is from genome assembly GCF_059453375.1 of Lepisosteus platostomus. Lineage (NCBI taxonomy): Eukaryota > Metazoa > Chordata > Actinopteri > Semionotiformes > Lepisosteidae > Lepisosteus > Lepisosteus platostomus. The sequence continues at coordinate 29,243,969 of NC_142620.1, read as the reverse complement.
TTTGGTCACCAACATGTAAGTTATAGGGCAGGAACAGAACACTTTTCAAAACGTGTTTTTCAGCCCGAAATAAACGCGTTTTCTCAACCCTTGGAATCACAGTGTAACTGACTGGCTCAGAAGAGCCCACTGAGTCAGCCCTTAACCCCAGTGTGCAGAAGTTGTCAAAACGTGTTTTTCAGCACAAATAAACACGTTTTGGCAACTTTGGTCACCAACATGTAAGTTATAGGGCAGGAATAGAACACTTTTCAAAACGTGTTTTTCAGCCCGAAATAAACGCGTTTTCTCAACCCTTGGAATCACAGTGTAACTGACTGGCTCAGAAGAGCCCACTGAGTCAGCCCTTAACCCCAGTAAGCAGAAGTTGTCAAAACGTGTTTTTAAGCACAAATAAACACGTTTTGGCAACTTTGGTCACCAACATGTAAGTTATAGGGCAGGAACAGAACACTTTTCAAAACGTGTTTTTCAGCCAGAAATAAACGCGTTTTCTCAACCCTTGGAATCACAGTGTAACTGACTGGCTCAGAAGAGCCCACTGAGTCAGCCCTTAACCCCAGTGTGCAGAAGTTGTCAAAACATGTTTTTCAGCACAAATAAACACGTTTTGGCAACTTTGGTCAACAACATGTAAGTTATAGGGCAGGAACAGAACACTTTTCAAAACGTGTTTTTCAGCCAGAAATAAACGCGTTTTCTCAACCCTTGGAATCACAGTGTAACTGACTGGCTCAGAAGAGCCCACTGAGTCAGCCCTTAACCCCAGTGTGCAGAAGTTGTCAAAACGTGTTTTTCAGCACAAATAAACACGTTTTGGCAACTTTGGTCACCAACATGTAAGTTATAGGGCAGGAACAGAACACTTTTCAAAACGTGTTTTTCAGCCCGAAATAAAAGCGTTTTCTCAACTCTTGGAATCACAGTGTAACTGACTGGCTCAGAAGAGCCCACTGAGTCAGCCCTTAACCCCAGTAAGCAGAAGTTGTCAAAATGTGTTTTTAAGCACAAATAAACACGTTTTGGCAACTTTGGTCACCAACATGTAAGTTATAGGGCAGGAACAGAACACTTTTCAAAACGTGTTTTTCAGCCCGAAATAAACGCGTTTTCTCAACTCCTGGAATCACAGTGTAACTGACTGGCTCAGAAGAGCCCACTGAGTCAGCCCTTAACCCCAGTGTGCAGAAGTTGTCAAAACGTGTTTTTCAGCACAAATAAACACGTTTTGGCAACTTTGGTCAACAACATGTAAGTTATAGGGCAGGAACAGAACACTTTTCAAAACGTGTTTTTCAGCCCGAAATAAACGCGTTTTCTCAACTCTTGGAATCACAGTGTAACTGACTGGCTCAGAAGAGCCCACTGAGTCAGCCCTTAACCCCAGTGTGCAGAAGTTGTCAAAACGTGTTTTTCAGCACAAATAAACACGTTTTGGCAACTTTGGTCAACAACATGTAAGTTATAGGGCAGGAACAGAACACTTTTCAAAACGTGTTTTTCAGCCCGAAATAAACGCGTTTTCTCAACTCTTGGAATCACAGTGTAACTGACTGGCTCAGAAGAGCCCACTGAGTCAGCCCTTAACCCCAGTGTGCAGAAGTTGTCAAAACGTGTTTTTCAGCACAAATAAACACGTTTTGGCAACTTTGGTCACCAACATGTAAGTTATAGGGCAGGAACAGAACACTTTTCAAAACGTGTTTTTCAGCCCGAAATAAACGCGTTTTCTCAACCCTTGGAATCACAGTGTAACTGACTGGCTCAGAAGAGCCCACTGAGTCAGCCCTTAACCCCAGTGTGCAGAAGTTGTCAAAACGTGTTTTTCAGCACAAATAAACACGTTTTGGCAACTTTGGTCACCAACATGTAAGTTATAGGGCAGGAATAGAACACTTTTCAAAACGTGTTTTTCAGCCCGAAATAAACGCGTTTTCTCAACCCTTGGAATCACAGTGTAACTGACTGGCTCAGAAGAGCCCACTGAGTCAGCCCTTAACCCCAGTAAGCAGAAGTTGTCAAAACGTGTTTTTAAGCACAAATAAACACGTTTTGGAAACTTTGGTCACCAACATGTAAGTTATAGGGCAGGAACAGAACACTTTTCAAAACGTGTTTTTCAGCCAGAAATAAACGCGTTTTCTCAACCCTTGGAATCACAGTGTAACTGACTGGCTCAGAAGAGCCCACTGAGTCAGCCCTTAACCCCAGTGTGCAGAAGTTGTCAAAACATGTTTTTCAGCACAAATAAACACGTTTTGGCAACTTTGGTCAACAACATGTAAGTTATAGGGCAGGAACAGAACACTTTTCAAAACGTGTTTTTCAGCCAGAAATAAACGCGTTTTCTCAACCCTTGGAATCACAGTGTAACTGACTGGCTCAGAAGAGCCCACTGAGTCAGCCCTTAACCCCAGTGTGCAGAAGTTGTCAAAACGTGTTTTTCAGCACAAATAAACACGTTTTGGCAACTTTGGTCACCAACATGTAAGTTATAGGGCAGGAACAGAACACTTTTCAAAACGTGTTTTTCAGCCCGAAATAAAAGCGTTTTCTCAACTCTTGGTATCACAGTGTAACTGACTGGCTCAGAAGAGCCCACTGAGTCAGCCCTTAACCCCAGTAAGCAGAAGTTGTCAAAATGTGTTTTTAAGCACAAATAAACACGTTTTGGCAACTTTGGTCACCAACATGTAAGTTATAGGGCAGGAACAGAACACTTTTCAAAACGTGTTTTTCAGCCCGAAATAAACGCGTTTTCTCAACTCCTGGAATCACAGTGTAACTGACTGGCTCAGAAGAGCCCACTGAGTCAGCCCTTAACCCCAGTGTGCAGAAGTTGTCAAAACGTGTTTTTCAGCACAAATAAACACGTTTTGGCAACTTTGGTCAACAACATGTAAGTTATAGGGCAGGAACAGAACACTTTTCAAAACGTGTTTTTCAGCCCGAAATAAACGCGTTTTCTCAACTCTTGGAATCACAGTGTAACTGACTGGCTCAGAAGAGCCCACTGAGTCAGCCCTTAACCCCAGTGTGCAGAAGTTGTCAAAACGTGTTTTTCAGCACAAATAAACACGTTTTGGCAACTTTGGTCACCAACATGTAAGTTATAGGGCAGGAACAGAACACTTTTCAAAACGTGTTTTTCAGCCCGAAATAAACGCGTTTTCTCAACCCTTGGAATCACAGTGTAACTGACTGGCTCAGAAGAGCCCACTGAGTCAGCCCTTAACCCCAGTGTGCAGAAGTTGTCAAAACGTGTTTTTCAGCACAAATAAACACGTTTTGGCAACTTTGGTCACCAACATGTAAGTTATAGGGCAGGAACAGAACACTTTTCAAAACGTGTTTTTCAGCCAGAAATAAACGCGTTTTCTCAACCCTTGGAATCACAGTGTAACTGACTGGCTCAGAAGAGCCCACTGAGTCAGCCCTTAACCCCAGTGTGCAGAAGTTGTCAAAATATGTTTTTCAGCACAAATAAACACGTTTTGGCAACTTTGGTCAACAACATGTAAGTTATAGGGCAGGAACAGAACACTTTTCAAAACGTGTTTTTCAGCCAGAAATAAACGCGTTTTCTCAACCCTTGGAATCACAGTGTAACTGACTGGCTCAGAAGAGCCCACTGAGTCAGCCCTTAACCCCAGTGTGCAGAAGTTGTCAAAACGTGTTTTTCAGCACAAATAAACACGTTTTGGCAACTTTGGTCACCAACATGTAAGTTATAGGGCAGGAACAGAACACTTTTCAAAACGTGTTTTTCAGCCCGAAATAAACGCGTTTTCTCAACCCTTGGAATCACAGTGTAACTGACTGGCACAGAAGAGCCCACTGAGTCAGCCCTTAACCCCAGTGTGCAGAAGTTGTCAAAACGTGTTTTTCAGCACAAATAAACACGTTTTGGCAACTTTGGTCACCAACATGTAAGTTATAGGGCAGGAACAGAACACTTTTCAAAACGTGTTTTTCAGCCGAAATAAACGCGTTTTCTCAACCCTTGGAATCACAGTGTAACTGACTGGCTCAGAAGAGCCCACTGAGTCAGCCCTTAACCCCAGTAAGCAGAAGTTGTCAAAACGTGTTTTTCAGCACAAATAAACACGTTTTGGCAATTTGGTCAACAACATGTAAGTTATAGGGCAGGAACAGAACACTTTTCAAAACGTGTTTTTCATCCCGAAATAAACGCGTTTTCTCAACTCCTGGAATCACAGTGTAACTGACTGGCTCAGAAGAGCCCACTGAGTCAGCCCTTAACCCCAGTGTGCAGAAGTTGTCAAAACGTGTTTTTCAGCACAAATAAACACGTTTTGGCAACTTTGGTCAACAACATGTAAGTTATAGGGCAGGAACAGAACACTTTTCAAAACGTGTTTTTCAGCCCGAAATAAACGCGTTTTCTCAACCCTTGGAATCACAGTGTAACTGACTGGCTCAGAAGAGCCCACTGAGTCAGCCCTTAACCCCAGTGTGCAGAAGTTGTCAAAACGTGTTTTTCAGCACAAATAAACACGTTTTGGCAACTTTGGTCACCAACATGTAAGTTATAGGGCAGGAACAGAACACTTTTCAAAACGTGTTTTTCAGCCCGAAATAAACGCGTTTTCTCAACCCTTGGAATCACTGTGTAACTGACAGGCTCAGAAGAGCCCACTGAGTTAGCCCTTAACCCCAGTAAGCAGAAGTTGTCAAAACGTGTTTTTAAGCACAAATAAACACGTTTTGGCAACTTTGGTCACCAACATGTAAGTTATAGGGCAGGAACAGAACACTTTTCAAAACGTGTTTTTCAGCCCGAAATAAACGCGTTTTCTCAACTCCTGGAAACACAGTGTAACTGACTGGCTCAGAAGAGCCCACTGAGTCAGCCCTTAACCCCAGTGTGCAGAAGTTGTCAAAACGTGTTTTTCAGCACAAATAAACACGTTTTCTCAACCCTTGGAATCACAGTGTAACTGACTGGCTCAGAAGAGCCCACTGAGTCAGCCCTTAACCCCAGTAAGCAGAAGTTGTCAAAACGTGTTTTTAAGCACAAATAAACACGTTTTGGCAACTTTGGTCACCAACATGTAAGTTATAGGGCAGGAACAGAACACTTTTCAAAACGTGTTTTTCAGCCCGAAATAAACGCTTTTTCTCAACTCCTGGAATCACAGTGTAACTGACTGGCTCAGAAGAGCCCACTGAGTCAGCCCTTAACCCCAGTGTGCAGAAGTTGTCAAAACGTGTTTTTCAGCACAAATAAACACGTTTTGGCAACTTTGGTCAACAACATGTAAGTTATAGGGCAGGAACAGAACACTTTTCAAAACGTGTTTTTCAGCCCGAAATAAACGCGTTTTCTCAACCCTTGGAATCACAGTGTAACTAACTGGCTCAGAAGAGCCCACTGAGTCAGCCCTTAACCCCAGTGTGCAGAAGTTGTCAAAACGTGTTTTTCAGCACAAATAAACACGTTTTGGCAACTTTGGTCACCAACATGTAAGTTATAGGGCAGGAACAGAACACTTTTCAAAACGTGTTTTTCAGCCCGAAATAAACGCGTTTTCTCAACCCTTGGAATCACAGTGTAACTGACTGGCTCAGAAGAGCCCACTGAGTCAGCCCTTAACCCCAGTGTGCAGAAGTTGTCAAAACGTGTTTTTCAGCACAAATAAACACGTTTTGGCAACTTTGGTCACCAACATGTAAGTTATAGGGCAGGAACAGAACACTTTTCAAAACGTGTTTTTCAGCCCGAAATAAACGCGTTTTCTCAACCCTTGGAATCACAGTGTAACTGACTGGCTCAGAAGAGCCCACTGAGTCAGCCCTTAACCCCAGTAAGCAGAAGTTGTCAAAACGTGTTTTTAAGCACAAATAAACACGTTTTGGCAACTTTGGTCACCAACATGTAAGTTATAGGGCAGGAACAGAACACTTTTCAAAACGTGTTTTTCAGCCCGAAATAAACGCGTTTTCTCAACTCCTGGAATCACAGTGTAACTGACTGGCTCAGAAGAGCCCACTGAGTCAGCCCTTAACCCCAGTGTGCAGAAGTTGTCAAAACGTGTTTTTCAGCACAAATAAACACGTTTTGGCAACTTTGGTCAACAACATGTAAGTTATAGGGCAGGAACAGAACACTTTTCAAAACGTGTTTTTCAGCCCGAAATAAACGCGTTTTCTCAACCCTTGGAATCACAGTGTAACTGACTGGCTCAGAAGAGCCCACTGAGTCAGCCCTTAACCCCAGTGTGCAGAAGTTGTCAAAACGTGTTTTTCAGCACAAATAAACACGTTTTGGCAACTTTGGTCACCAACATGTAAGTTATAGGGAAGGAACAGAACACTTTTCAAAACGTGTTTTTCAGCCCGAAATAAACGCGTTTTCTCAACCCTTGGAATCACAGTGTAACTGACTGGCTCAGAAGAGCCCACTGAGTCAGCCCTTAACCCCAGTGTGCAGAAGTTGTCAAAACGTGTTTTTCAGCACAAATAAACACGTTTTGGCAACTTTGGTCACCAACATGTAAGTTATAGGGCAGGAACAGAACACTTTTCAAAACGTGTTTTTCAGCCCGAAATAAACGCGTTTTCTCAACTCTTGGAATCACAGTGTAACTGACTGGCTCAGAAGAGCCCACTGAGTCAGCCCTTAACCCCAGTAAGCTGAAGTTGTCAAAACGTGTTTTTAAGCACAAATAAACACGTTTTGGCAACTTTGGTCACCAACATGTAAGTTATAGGGCAGGAACAGAACACTTTTCAAAACGTGTTTTTCAGCCCGAAATAAACGCGTTTTCTCAACCCTTGGAATCACAGTGTAACTGACTGGCTCAGAAGAGCCCACTGAGTCAGCCCTTAACCCCAGTGTGCAGAAGTTGTCAAAACGTGTTTTTCAGCACAAATAAACACGTTTTGGCAACTTTGGTCACCAACATGTAAGTTATAGGGCAGGAACAGAACACTTTTCAAAACGTGTTTTTCAGCCGAAATAAACGCGTTTTCTCAACCCTTGGAATCACATTGTAACTGATTGGCTCAGAAGAGCCCACTGAGTCAGCCCTTAACCCCAGTAAGCAAAAGTTGTCAAAACGTGTTTTTAAGCACAAATAAACACGTTTTGGCAACTTTGGTCACCAACATGTAAGTTATAGGGCAGGAACAGAACACTTTTCAAAACGTGTTTTTCAGCCCGAAATAAACGCGTTTTCTCAACTCCTGGAATCACAGTGTAACTGACTGGCTCAGAAGAGCCCACTGAGTCAGACCTTAACCCCATTGTGCAGAAGTTGTCAAAACGTGTTTTTCAGCCGAAATAAACGCGTTTTCTCAACCCTTGGAATCACAGTGTAACTGATTGGCTCAGAAGAGCCCACTGAGTCAGCCCTTAACCCCAGTAAGCAGAAGTTGTCAAAACGTGTTTTTAAGCACAAATAAACACGTTTTGGCAACTTTGGTCACCAACATGTAAGTTATAGGGCAGGAACAGAACACTTTTCAAAACGAGTTTTTCAGCCCGAAATAAACGCGTTTTCTCAACTCCTGGAATCACAGTGTAACTGACTGGCTCAGAAGAGCCCACTGAGTCAGCCCTTAACCCCAGTGTGCAGAAGTTGTCAAAACGTGTTTTTCAGCACAAATAAACACGTTTTGGCAACTTTGGTCTCCAACATGTAAGTTATAGGGCAGGAACAGAACACTTTTCAAAAAGTGTTTTTCAGCCCGAAATAAACGCGTTTTCTCAACCCTTGGAATCACAGTGTAACTGACTGGCTCAGAAGAGCCCACTGAGTCAGCCCTTAACCCCAGTGTGCAGAAGTTGTCAAAACGTGTTTTTCAGCACAAATAAACACGTTTTGGCAACTTTGGTCACCAACATGTAAGTTATATGGTAGGAACAGAACACTTTTCAAAACGTGTTTTTCAGCCCGAAATAAACGCGTTTTCTCAACTCTTGGAATCACAGTGTAACTGACTGGCTCAGAAGAGCCCACTGAGTCAGCCCTTAACCCCAGTGTGCAGAAGTTGTCAAAACGTGTTTTTCAGCACAAATAAACACGTTTTGGCAACTTTGGTCAACAACATGTAAGTTATAGGGCAGGAACAGAACACTTTTCAAAACGTGTTTTTCAGCCCGAAATAAACGTGTTTTCTCAACCCTTGGAATCACAGTGTAACTGACTGGCTCAGAAGAGCCCACTGAGTCAGCCCTTAACCCCAGTGTGCAGAAGTTGTCAAAACGTGTTTTTCAGCACAAATAAACACGTTTTGGCAACTTTGGTCAACAACATGTAAGTTATAGGGCAGGAACAGAACACTTTTCAAAACGTGTTTTTCAGCCCGAAATAAACGCGTTTTCTCAACCCTTGGAATCACAGTGTAACTGACTGGCTCAGAAGAGCCCACTGAGTCAGCCCTTAACCCCAGTGTGCAGAAGTTGTCAAAACGTGTTTTTCAGCACAAATAAACACGTTTTGGCAACTTTGGTCACCAACATGTAAGTTATAGGGCAGGAACAGAACACTTTTCAAAACGTGTTTTTCAGTTCGAAATAAACGCGTTTTCTCAACCCTTGGAATCACAGTGTAACTGACTGGCTCAGAAGAGCCCACTGAGTCAGCCCTTAACCCCAGTGTGCAGAAGTTGTCAAAACGTGTTTTTCAGCACAAATAAACACGTTTTGGCAACTTTGGTCACCAACATGTAAGTTATAGGGCAGGAACAGAACACTTTTCAAAACGTGTTTTTCAGCCCGAAATAAACGCGTTTTCTCAACTCTTGGAATCACAGTGTAACTGACTGGCTCAGAAGAGCCCACTGAGTCAGCCCTTAACCCCAGTAAGCAGAAGTTGTCAAAACGTGTTTTTAAGCACAAATTAACACGTTTTGGCAACTTTGGTCACCAACATGTAAGTTATAGGGCAGGAACAGAACACTTTTCAAAACGTGTTTTTCAGCCCGAAATAAACGCGTTTTCTCAACTCCTGGAATCACAGTGTAACTGACTGGCTCAGAAGAGCCCACTGAGTCAGCCCTTAACCCCAGTGTGCAAAAGTTGTCAAAACGTGTTTTTCAGCACAAATAAACACGTTTTGGCAACTTTGGTCACCAACATGTAAGTTATAGGGCAGGAACAGAACACTTTTCAAAACGTGTTTTTCAGCCCGAAATAAACGCGTTTTCTCAACCCTTGGAATCACAGTGTAACTGACTGGCTCAGAAGAGCCCACTGAGTCAGCCCTTAACCCCAGTAAGCAGAAGTTGTCAAAACGTGTTTTTAAGCACAAATAAACACATTTTGGCAACTTTGGTCACCAACATGTAAGTTATAGGGCAGGAACAGAACACTTTTCAAAACGTGTTTTTCAGCCCGAAATAAACGCGTTTTCTCAACTCCTGGAAACACAGTGTAACTGACTGGCTCAGAAGAGCCCACTGAGTCAGCCCTTAACCCCAGTGTGCAGAAGTTGTCAAAACGTGTTTTTCAGCACAAATAAACACGTTTTCTCAACCCTTGGAATCACAGTGTAACTGACTGGCTCAGAAGAGCCCACTGAGTCAGCCCTTAACCCCAGTAAGCAGAAGTTGTCAAAACGTGTTTTTAAGCACAAATAAACACGTTTTGGCAACTTTGGTCAGCAACATGTAAGTTATAGGGCAGGAACAGAACACTTTTCAAAACGTGTTTTTCAGCCCGAAATAAACGCGTTTTCTCAACTCCTGGAAACACAGTGTAACTGACTGGCTCAGAAGAGCCCACTGAGTCACCCCTTAACCCCAGTGTGCAGAAGTTGTCAAAACGTGTTTTTCAGCACAAATAAACACGTTTTGGCAACTTTGGTCACCAACATGTAAGTTATAGGGCAGGAACAGAACACTTTTCAAAACGTGTTTTTCAGTTCGAAATAAACGCGTTTTCTCAACCCTTGGAATCACAGTGTAACTGACTGGCTCAGAAGAGCCCACTGAGTCAGCCCTTAACCCCAGTGTGCAGAAGTTGTCAAAACGTGTTTTTCAGCACAAATAAACACGTTTTGGCAACTTTGGTCACCAACATGTAAGTTATAGGGCAGGAACAGAACACTTTTCAAAACGTGTTTTTCAGCCCGAAATAAACGCGTTTTCTCAACTCTTGGAATCACAGTGTAACTGACTGGCTCAGAAGAGCCCACTGAGTCAGCCCTTAACCCCAGTAAGCAGAAGTTGTCAAAACGTGTTTTTAAGCACAAATTAACACGTTTTGGCAACTTTGGTCACCAACATGTAAGTTATAGGGCAGGAACAGAACACTTTTCAAAACGTGTTTTTCAGCCCGAAATAAACGCGTTTTCTCAACTCCTGGAATCACAGTGTAACTGACTGGCTCAGAAGAGCCCACTGAGTCAGCCCTTAACCCCAGTGTGCAAAAGTTGTCAAAACGTGTTTTTCAGCACAAATAAACACGTTTTGGCAACTTTGGTCACCAACATGTAAGTTATAGGGCAGGAACAGAACACTTTTCAAAACGTGTTTTTCAGCCCGAAATAAACGCGTTTTCTCAACCCTTGGAATCACAGTGTAACTGACTGGCTCAGAAGAGCCCACTGAGTCAGCCCTTAACCCCAGTAAGCAGAAGTTGTCAAAACGTGTTTTTAAGCACAAATAAACACATTTTGGCAACTTTGGTCACCAACATGTAAGTTATAGGGCAGGAACAGAACACTTTTCAAAACGTGTTTTTCAGCCCGAAATAAACGCGTTTTCTCAACTCCTGGAAACACAGTGTAACTGACTGGCTCAGAAGAGCCCACTGAGTCAGCCCTTAACCCCAGTGTGCAGAAGTTGTCAAAACGTGTTTTTCAGCACAAATAAACACGTTTTCTCAACCCTTGGAATCACAGTGTAACTGACTGGCTCAGAAGAGCCCACTGAGTCAGCCCTTAACCCCAGTAAGCAGAAGTTGTCAAAACGTGTTTTTAAGCACAAATAAACACGTTTTGGCAACTTTGGTCAGCAACATGTAAGTTATAGGGCAGGAACAGAACACTTTTCAAAACGTGTTTTTCAGCCCGAAATAAACGCGTTTTCTCAACTCCTGGAAACACAGTGTAACTGACTGGCTCAGAAGAGCCCACTGAGTCACCCCTTAACCCCAGTGTGCAGAAGTTGTCAAAACGTGTTTTTCAGCACAAATAAACACGTCTTGGCAATTTGGTCAACAACATGTAAGTTATAGGGCAGGAACAGAATACTTTTCAAAACGTGTTTTTCAGCCCGAAATAAACGCGTTTTCTCAACTCCTGGAATCACAGTGTAACTGACTGGCTCAGAAGAGCCCACTGAGTCAGCCCTTAACCCCAGTGTGCAGAAGTTGTCAAAACGTGTTTTTCAGCACAAATAAACACGTTTTGGCAACTTTGGTCACCAACATGTAAGTTATAGGGCAGGAACAGAACACTTTTCAAAACGAGTTTTTCAGCCCGAAATAAACGCGTTTTCTCAACTCCTGGAATCACAGTGTAACTGACTGGCTCAGAAGAGCCCACTGAGTCAGCCCTTAACCCCAGTGTGCAGAAGTTGTCAAAACGTGTTTTTCAGCACAAATAAACACGTTTTGGCAACTTTGGTCTCCAACATGTAAGTTATAGGGCAGGAACAGAACACTTTTCAAAAAGTGTTTTTCAGCCCGAAATAAACGCGTTTTCTCAACCCTTGGAATCACAGTGTAACTGACTGGCTCAGAAGAGCCCACTGAGTCAGCCCTTAACCCCAGTGTGCAGAAGTTGTCAAAACGTGTTTTTCAGCACAAATAAACACGTTTTGGCAACTTTGGTCACCAACATGTAAGTTATATGGTAGGAACAGAACACTTTTCAAAACGTGTTTTTCAGCCCGAAATAAACGCGTTTTCTCAACTCTTGGAATCACAGTGTAACTGACTGGCTCAGAAGAGCCCACTGAGTCAGCCCTTAACCCCAGTGTGCAGAAGTTGTCAAAACGTGTTTTTCAGCACAAATAAACACGTTTTGGCAACTTTGGTCAACAACATGTAAGTTATAGGGCAGGAACAGAACACTTTTCAAAACGTGTTTTTCAGCCCGAAATAAACGTGTTTTCTCAACCCTTGGAATCACAGTGTAACTGACTGGCTCAGAAGAGCCCACTGAGTCAGCCCTTAACCCCAGTGTGCAGAAGTTGTCAAAACGTGTTTTTCAGCACAAATAAACACGTTTTGGCAACTTTGGTCACCAACATGTAAGTTATAGGGCAGGAACAGAACACTTTTCAAAACGTGTTTTTCAGCCCGAAATAAACGCTTTTTCTCAACTCTTGGAATCACAGTGTAACTGACTGGCTCAGAAGAGCCCACTGAGTCAGCCCTTAACCCCAGTAAGCAGAAGTTGTCAAAACGTGTTTTTAAGCACAAATTAACACGTTTTGGCAACTTTGGTCACCAACATGTAAGTTATAGGGCAGGAACAGAACACTTTTCAAAACGTGTTTTTCAGCCCGAAATAAACGCGTTTTCTCAACTCCTGGAATCACAGTGTAACTGACTGGCTCAGAAGAGCCCACTGAGTCAGCCCTTAACCCCAGTGTGCAAAAGTTGTCAAAACGTGTTTTTCAGCACAAATAAACACGTTTTGGCAACTTTGGTCACCAACATGTAAGTTATAGGGCAGGAACAGAACACTTTTCAAAACGTGTTTTTCAGCCCGAAATAAACGCGTTTTCTCAACCCTTGGAATCACAGTGTAACTGACTGGCTCAGAAGAGCCCACTGAGTCAGCCCTTAACCCCAGTAAGCAGAAGTTGTCAAAACGTGTTTTTAAGCACAAATAAACACATTTTGGCAACTTTGGTCACCAACATGTAAGTTATAGGGCAGGAACAGAACACTTTTCAAAACGTGTTTTTCAGCCCGAAATAAACGCGTTTTCTCAACTCCTGGAAACACAGTGTAACTGACTGGCTCAGAAGAGCCCACTGAGTCAGCCCTTAACCCCAGTGTGCAGAAGTTGTCAAAACGTGTTTTTCAGCACAAATAAACACGTTTTCTCAACCCTTGGAATCACAGTGTAACTGACTGGCTCAGAAGAGCCCACTGAGTCAGCCCTTAACCCCAGTAAGCAGAAGTTGTCAAAACGTGTTTTTAAGCACAAATAAACACGTTTTGGCAACTTTGGTCAGCAACATGTAAGTTATAGGGCAGGAACAGAATACTTTTCAAAACGTGTTTTTCAGCCCGAAATAAACGCGTTTTCTCAACTCCTGGAAACACAGTGTAACTGACTGGCTCAGAAGAGCCCACTGAGTCACCCCTTAACCCCAGTGTGCAGAAGTTGTCAAAACGTGTTTTTCAGCACAAATAAACACGTTTTGGCAATTTGGTCAACAACATGTAAGTTATAGGGCAGGAACAGAATACTTTTCAAAACGTGTTTTTCAGCCCGAAATAAACGCGTTTTCTCAACTCCTGGAATCACAGTGTAACTGACTGGCTCAGAAGAGCCCACTGAGTCAGCCCTTAACCCCAGTGTGCAGAAGTTGTCAAAACGTGTTTTTCAGCACAAATAAACACGTTTTGGCAACTTTGGTCAACAACATGTAAGTTATAGGGCAGGAACAGAACACTTTTCAAAACGTGTTTTTCAGCCCGAAATAAACGCGTTTTCTCAACCCTTGGAATCACAGTGTAACTAACTGGCTCAGAAGAGCCCACTGAGTCAGCCCTTAACCCCAGTGTGCAGAAGTTGTCAAAACGTGTTTTTCAGCACAAATAAACACGTTTTGGCAACTTTGGTCACCAACATGTAAGTTATAGGGCAGGAACAGAACACTTTTCAAAACGTGTTTTTCAGCCCGAAATAAACGCGTTTTCTCAACCCTTGGAATCACAGTGTAACTGACTGGCTCAGAAGAGCCCACTGAGTCAGCCCTTAACCCCAGTGTGCAGAAGTTGTCAAAACGTGTTTTTCAGCACAAATAAACACGTTTTGGCAACTTTGGTCACCAACATGTAAGTTATAGGGCAGGAACAGAACACTTTTCAAAACGTGTTTTTCAGCCCGAAATAAACGCGTTTTCTCAACCCTTGGAATCACAGTGTAACTGACTGGCTAAGAAGAGCCCACTGAGTCAGCCCTTAACCCCAGTAAGCAGAAGTTGTCAAAACGTGTTTTTAAGCACAAATAAACACGTTTTGGCAACTTTGGTCACCAACATGTAAGTTATAGGGCAGGAACAGAACACTTTTCAAAACGTGTTTTTCAGCCCGAAATAAACGCGTTTTCTCAACTCTTGGAATCACAGTGTAACTGACTGGCTCAGAAGAGCCCACTGAGTCAGCCCTTAACCCCAGTGTGCAGAAGTTGTCAAAACGTGTTTTTCAGCACAAATAAACACGTTTTGGCAACTTTGGTCACCAACATGTAAGTTATAGGGCAGGAACAGAACACTTTTCAAAACGTGTTTTTCAGCCCGAAATAAACGCGTTTTCTCAACCCTTGGAATCACAGTGTAACTGACTGGCTCAGAAGAGCCCACTGAGTCAGCCCTTAACCCCAGTGTGCAGAAGTTGTCAAAACGTGTTTTTCAGCACAAATAAACACGTTTTGGCAACTTTGGTCACCAACATGTAAGTTATAGGGCAGGAACAGAACACTTTTCAAAACGTGTTTTTCAGCCCGAAATAAACGCGTTTTCTCAACTCTTGGAATCACAGTGTAACTGACTGGCTCAGAAGAGCCCACTGAGTCAGCCCTTAACCCCAGTAAGCAGAAGTTGTCAAAACTTGTTTTTAAGCACAAATAAACACGTTTTGGCAACTTTGGTCACCAACATGTAAGTTATAGGGCAGGAACAGAACACTTTTCAAAACATGTTTTTCAGCCCGAAATAAACGCGTTTTCTCAACTCCTGGAATCACAGTGTAACTGACTGGCTCAGAAGAGCCCACTGAGTCAGCCCTTAACCCCAGTAAGCAGAAGTTGTCAAAACGTGTTTTTCAGCACAAATAAACACGTTTTGGCAACTTTGGTCACCAACATGTAAGTTATAGGGCAGGAACAGAACACTTTTCAAAACGTGTTTTTCAGCCCGAAATAAACGCGTTTTCTCAACCCTTGGAATCACAGTGTAACTGACTGGCTCAGAAGAGCCCACTGAGTCAGCCCTTAACCCCAGTAAGCAGAAGTTGTCAAAACGTGTTTTTAAGCACAAATAAACACATTTTGGCAACTTTGGTCACCAACATGTAAGTTATAGGGCAGGAACAGAACACTTTTCAAAACGTGTTTTTCAGCCCGAAATAAACGCGTTTTCTCAACTCCTGGAAACACAGTGTAACTGACTGGCTCAGAAGAGCCCACTGAGTCAGCCCTTAACCCCAGTGTGCAGAAGTTGTCAAAACGTGTTTTTCAGCCCGAAATAAACGCGTTTTTTCAACCCTTGGAATCACAGTGTAACTGACTGGCTCAGAAGAGCCCACTGAGTCAGCCCTTAACCCCAGTGTGCAGAAGTTGTCAAAACGTGTTTTTCAGCACAAATAAACACGTTTTGGCAACTTTGGTCACCAACATGTAAGTTATAGGGCAGGAACAGAACACTTTTCAAAACGTGTTTTTCAGCCCGAAATAAACGCGTTTTCTCAACCCTTGGAATCACAGTGTAACTGACTGGCTAAGAAGAGCCCACTGAGTCAGCCCTTAACCCCAGTAAGCAGAAGTTGTCAAAACGTGTTTTTAAGCACAAATAAACACGTTTTGGCAACTTTGGTCACCAACATGTAAGTTATAGGGCAGGAACAGAACACTTTTCAAAACGTGTTTTTCAGCCCGAAATAAACGCGTTTTCTCAACTCCTGGAATCACAGTGTAACTGACTGGCTCAGAAGAGCCCACTGAGTCAGCCCTTAACCCCAGTGTGCAGATGTTGTCAAAACGTGTTTTTCAGCACAAATAAACACGTTTTGGCAACTTTGGTCAACAACATGTAAGTTATAGGGCAGGAACAGAACACTTTTCAAAACGTGTTTTTCAGCCCGAAATAAACGCGTTTTCTCAACCCTTGGAATCACAGTGTAACTGACTGGCTCAGAAGAGCCCACTGAGTCAGCCCTTAACCCCAGTGTGCAGAAGTTGTCAAAACGTGTTTTTCAGCACAAATAAACACGTTTTGGCAACTTTGGTCACCAACATGTAAGTTATAGGGCAGGAACAGAACACTTTTCAAAACGTGTTTTTCAGCCCGAAATAAACGCGTTTTCTCAACCCTTGGAATCACAGTGTAACTGACTGGCTCAGAAGAGCCCACTGAGTCAGCCCTTAACCCCAGTGTGCAGAAGTTGTCAAAACGTGTTTTTCAGCACAAATAAACACGTTTTGGCAACTTTGGTCACCAACATGTAAGTTATAGGGCAGGAACAGAACACTTTTCAAAACGTGTTTTTCAGCCCGAAATAAACGCGTTTTCTCAACTCTTGGAATCACAGTGTAACTGACTGGCTCAGAAGAGCCCACTGAGTCAGCCCTTAACCCCAGTAAGCAGAAGTTGTCAAAACTTGTTTTTAAGCACAAATAAACACGTTTTGGCAACTTTGGTCACCAACATGTAAGTTATAGGGCAGGAACAGAACACTTTTCAAAACGTGTTTTTCAGCCCGAAATAAACGCGTTTTCTCAACTCCTGGAATCACAGTGTAACTGACTGGCTCAGAAGAGCCCACTGAGTCAGCCCTTAACCCCAGTAAGCAGAAGTTGTCAAAACGTGTTTTTCAGCACAAATAAACACGTTTTGGCAACTTTGGTCACCAACATGTAAGTTATAGGGCAGGAACAGAACACTTTTCTAAACGTGTTTTTCAGCCCGAAATAAACGCGTTTTCTCAACCCTTGGAATCACAGTGTAACTGACTGGCTCAGAAGAGCCCACTGAGTCAGCCCTTAACCCCAGTAAGCAGAAGTTGTCAAAACGTGTTTTTAAGCACAAATAAACACATTTTGGCAACTTTGGTCACCAACATGTAAGTTATAGGGCAGGAACAGAACACTTTTCAAAACGTGTTTTTCAGCCCGAAATAAACGCGTTTTCTCAACTCCTGGAAACACAGTGTAACTGACTGGCTCAGAAGAGCCCACTGAGTCAGCCCTTAACCCCAGTGTGCAGAAGTTGTCAAAACGTGTTTTTCAGCACAAATAAACACGTTTTCTCAACCCTTGGAATCACAGTGTAACTGACTGGCTCAGAAGAGCCCACTGAGTCAGCCCTTAACCCCAGTAAGCAGAAGTTGTCAAAACGTGTTTTTAAGCACAAATAAACACGTTTTGGCAACTTTGGTCACCAACATGTAAGTTATAGGGCAGGAACAGAACACTTTTCAAAACGTGTTTTTCAGCCCGAAATAAACGCGTTTTCTCAACTCCTGGAAACACAGTGTAACTGACTGGCTCAGAAGAGCCCACTGAGTCAGCCCTTAACCCCAGTGTGCAGAAGTTGTCAAAACGTGTTTTTCAGCACAAATAAACACGTTTTGGCAACTTTGGTCACCAACATGTAAGTTATAGGGCAGGAACAGAACACTTTTCAAAACGTGTTTTTCAGCCCGAAATAAACGCGTTTTCTCAACCCTTGGAATCACAGTGTAACTGACTGGCTCAGAAGAGCCCACTGAGTCAGCCCTTAACCCCAGTAAGCAGAAGTTGTCAAAACGTGTTTTTCAGCACAAATAAACACGTTTTGGCAACTTTGGTCACCAACATGTAAGTTATAGGGCAGGAATAGAACACTTTTCAAAACGTGTTTTTCAGCCCGAAAGAAACGCGTTTTCTCAACCCTTGGAATCACAGTGTAACTGACTGGCTAAGAAGAGCCCACTGAGTCAGCCCTTAACCCCAGTAAGCAGAAGTTGTCAAAACGTGTTTTTAAGCACAAATAAACACGTTTTGGCAACTTTGGTCACCAACATGTAAGTTATAGGGCAGGAACAGAACACTTTTCAAAATGTGTTTTTCAGCCCGAAATAAACGCGTTTTCTCAACTCCTGGAATCACAGTGTAACTGACTGGCTCAGAAGAGCCCACTGAGTCAGCCCTTAACCCCAGTGTGCAGAAGTTGTCAAAACGTGTTTTTCAGAACAAATAAACACGTTTTGGCAACTTTGGTCAACAACATGTAAGTTATAGGGCAGGAACAGAACACTTTTCAAAACGTGTTTTTCAGCCCGAAATAAACGCGTTTTCTCAACCCTTGGAATCACAGTGTAACTGACTGGCTCAGAAGAGCCCACTGAGTCAGCCCTTAACCCCAGTGTGCAGAAGTTGTCAAAACGTGTTTTTCAGCACAAATAAACACGTTTTGGCAACTTTGGTCACCAACATGTAAGTTATAGGGCAGGAACAGAACACTTTTCAAAACGTGTTTTTCAGCCTGAAATAAACGCGTTTTCTCAACCCTTGGAATCACAGTGTAACTGACTGGCTCAGAAGAGCCCACTGAGTCAGCCCTTAACCCCAGTGTGCAGAAGTTGTCAAAACGTGTTTTTCAGCACAAATAAACACGTTTTGGCAACTTTGGTCACCAACATGTAAGTTATAGGGCAGGAACAGAACACTTTTCAAAACGTGTTTTTCAGCCAGAAATAAACGCGTTTTCTCAACTCTTGGAATCACAGTGTAACTGACTGGCTCAGAAGAGCCCACTGAGTCAGCCCTTAACCCCAGTAAGCAGAAGTTGTCAAAACGTGTTTTTAAGCACAAATAAACACGTTTTGGCAACTTTGGTCACCAACATGTAAGTTATAGGGCAGGAACAGAACACTTTTCAAAACGTGTTTTTCAGCCCGAAATAAACGCGTTTTCTCAACTCCTGGAAACACAGTGTAACTGACTGGCTCAGAAGAGCCCACTGAGTCAGCCCTTAACCCCAGTGTGCAGAAGTTGTCAAAACGTGTTTTTCAGCACAAATAACACGTTTTGGCAATTTGGTCAACAACATGTAAGTTATAGGGCAGGAACAGAATACTTTTCAAAACGTGTTTTTCAGCCCGAAATAAACGCGTTTTCTCAACTCCTGGAATCACAGTGTAACTGACTGGCTCAGAAGAGCCCACTGAGTCAGCCCTTAACCCCAGTGTGCAGAAGTTGTCAAAACGTGTTTTTCAGCACAAATAAACACGTTTTGGCAACTTTGGTCACCAACATGTAAGTTATAGGGCAGGAACAGAACACTTTTCAAAACGTGTTTTTCAGCCCGAAATAAACGCGTTTTCTCAACCCTTGGAATCACAGTGTAACTGACTGGCTCAGAAGAGCCCACTGAGTCAGCCCTTAACCCCAGTAAGCAGAAGTTGTCAAAACGTGTTTTTCAGCACAAATAAACACGTTTTGGCAACTTTGGTCACCAACATGTAAGTTATAGGGCAGGAACAAAACACTTTTCAAAACGTGTTTTTCAGCCCGAAATAAACGCGTTTTCTCAACCCTTGGAATCACAGTGTAACTGACTGGCTAAGAAGAGCCCACTGAGTCAGCCCTTAACCCCAGTAAGCAGAAGTTGTCAAAACGTGTTTTTAAGCACAAATAAACACGTTTTGGCAACTTTGGTCACCAACATGTAAGTTATAGGGCAGGAACAGAACACTTTTCAAAACGTGTTTTTCAGCCCGAAATAAACGCGTTTTCTCAACTCCTGGAATCACAGTGTAACTGACTGGCTCAGAAGAGCCCACTGAGTCAGCCCTTAACCCCAGTGTGCAGAAGTTGTCAAAACGTGTTTTTCAGCACAAATAAACACGTTTTGGCAACTTTGGTCAACAACATGTAAGTTATAGGGCAGGAACAGAACACTTTTCAAAACGTGTTTTTCAGCCCGAAATAAACGCGTTTTCTCAACCCTTGGAATCACAGTGTAACTGACTGGCTCAGAAGAGCCCACTGAGTCAGCCCTTAACCCCAGTGTGCAGAAGTTGTCAAAACGTGTTTTTCAGCACAAATAAACACGTTTTGGCAACTTTGGTCACCAACATGTAAGTTATAGGGCAGGAACAGAACACTTTTCAAAACGTGTTTTTCAGCCCGAAATAAACGCGTTTTCTCAACTCTTGGAATCACAGTGTAACTGACTGGCTCAGAAGAGCCCACTGAGTCAGCCCTTAACCCCAGTAAGCAGAAGTTGTCAAAATGTGTTTTTAAGCACAAATAAACACGTTTTGGCAACTTTGGTCACCAACATGTAAGTTATAGGGCAGGAACAGAACACTTTTCAAAACGTGTTTTTCAGCCCGAAATAAACGCGTTTTCTCAACTCCTGGAATCACAGTGTAACTGACTGGCTCAGAAGAGCCCACTGAGTCAGCCCTTAACCCCAGTGTGCAGAAGTTGTCAAAACGTGTTTTTCAGCACAAATAAACGCGTTTTCTCAACCCTTGGAATCACAGTGTAACTGACTGGCTCAGAAGAGCCCACTGAGTCAGCCCTTAACCCCAGTAAGCAGAAGTTGTCAAAACGTGTTTTTAAGCACAAATAAACACGTTTTGGCAACTTTCGTCACCAACATGTAAGTTATAGGGCAGGAACAGAACACTTTTCAAAACGTGTTTTTCAGCCCGAAATAAACGCGTTTTCTCAACTCCTGGAATCACAGTGTAACTGACTGGCTCAGAAGAGCCCACTGAGTCAGCCCTTAACCCCAGTGTGCAGAAGTTGTCAAAACGTGTTTTTCAGCACAAATAAACACGTTTTGGCAACTTTGGTCACCAACATGTAAGTTATAGGGCAGGAACAGAACACTTTTCAAAACGTGTTTTTCAGCCCGAAATAAACGCGTTTTCTCAACCCTTGGAATCACAGTGTAACTGACTGGCTCAGAAGAGCCCACTGAGTCAGCCCTTAACCCCAGTAAGCAGAAGTTGTCAAAACGTGTTTTTCAGCACAAATAAACACGTTTTGGCAACTTTGGTCACCAACATGTAAGTTATAGGGCAGGAACAAAACACTTTTCAAAACGTGTTTTTCAGCCCGAAATAAACGCGTTTTCTCAACCCTTGGAATCACAGTGTAACTGACTGGCTAAGAAGAGCCCACTGAGTCAGCCCTTAACCCCAGTAAGCAGAAGTTGTCAAAACGTGTTTTTAAGCACAAATAAACACGTTTTGGCAACTTTGGTCACCAACATGTAAGTTATAGGGCAGGAACAGAACACTTTTCAAAACGTGTTTTTCAGCCCGAAATAAACGCGTTTTCTCAACTCCTGGAATCACAGTGTAACTGACTGGCTCAGAAGAGCCCACTGAGTCAGCCCTTAACCCCAGTGTGCAGAAGTTGTCAAAACGTGTTTTTCAGCACAAATAAACACGTTTTGGCAACTTTGGTCAACAACATGTAAGTTATAGGGCAGGAACAGAACACTTTTCAAAACGTGTTTTTCAGCCCGAAATAAACGCGTTTTCTCAACCCTTGGAATCACAGTGTAACTGACTGGCTCAGAAGAGCCCACTGAGTCAGCCCTTAACCCCAGTGTGCAGAAGTTGTCAAAACGTGTTTTTCAGCACAAATAAACACGTTTTGGCAACTTTGGTCACCAACATGTAAGTTATAGGGCAGGAACAGAACACTTTTCAAAACGTGTTTTTCAGCCCGAAATAAACGCGTTTTCTCAACTCTTGGAATCACAGTGTAACTGACTGGCTCAGAAGAGCCCACTGAGTCAGCCCTTAACCCCAGTAAGCAGAAGTTGTCAAAACGTGTTTTTAAGCACAAATAAACACGTTTTGGCAACTTTGGTCACCAACATGTAAGTTATAGGGCAGGAACAGAACACTTTTCAAAACGTGTTTTTCAGCCCGAAATAAACGCGTTTTCTCAACTCCTGGAATCACAGTGTAACTGACTGGCTCAGAAGAGCCCACTGAGTCAGCCCTTAACCCCAGTGTGCAGAAGTTGTCAAAACGTGTTTTTCAGCACAAATAAACGCGTTTTCTCAACCCTTGGAATCACAGTGTAACTGACTGGCTCAGAAGAGCCCACTGAGTCAGCCCTTAACCCCAGTAAGCAGAAGTTGTCAAAACGTGTTTTTAAGCACAAATAAACACGTTTTGGCAACTTTCGTCACCAACATGTAAGTTATAGGGCAGGAACAGAACACTTTTCAAAACGTGTTTTTCAGCCCGAAATAAACGCGTTTTCTCAACTCCTGGAATCACAGTGTAACTGACTGGCTCAGAAGAGCCCACTGAGTCAGCCCTTAACCCCAGTGTGCAGAAGTTGTCAAAACGTGTTTTTCAGCACAAATAAACACGTTTTGGCAACTTTGGTCTCCAACATGTAAGTTATAGGGCAGGAACAGAACACTTTTCAAAACGTGTTTTTCAGCCCGAAATAAACGCGTTTTCTCAACCCTTGGAATCACAGTGTAACTGACTGGCTCAGAAGAGCCCACTGAGTCAGCCCTTAACCCCAGTGTGCAGAAGTTGTCAAAACGTGTTTTTCAGCACAAATAAACACGTTTTGGCAACTTTGGTCACCAACATGTAAGTTATATGGTAGGAACAGAACACTTTTCAAAACGTGTTTTTCAGCCCGAAATAAACGCGTTTTCTCAACTCTTGGAATCACAGTGTAACTGACTGGCTCAGAAGAGCCCACTGAGTCAGCCCTTAACCCCAGTGTGCAGAAGTTGTCAAAACGTGTTTTTCAGCACAAATAAACACGTTTTGGCAACTTTGGTCAACAACATGTAAGTTATAGGGCAGGAACAGAACACTTTTCAAAACGTGTTTTTCAGCCCGAAATAAACGTGTTTTCTCAACCCTTGGAATCACAGTGTAACTGACTGGCTCAGAAGAGCCCACTGAGTCAGCCCTTAACCCCAGTGTGCAGAAGTTGTCAAAACGTGTTTTTCAGCACAAATAAACACGTTTTGGCAACTTTGGTCAACAACATGTAAGTTATAGGGCAGGAACAGAACACTTTTCAAAACGTGTTTTTCAGCCCGAAATAAACGCGTTTTCTCAACCCTTGGAATCACAGTGTAACTGACTGGCTCAGAAGAGCCCACTGAGTCAGCCCTTAACCCCAGTGTGCAGAAGTTGTCAAAACGTGTTTTTCAGCACAAATAAACACGTTTTGGCAACTTTGGTCAACAACATGTAAGTTATAGGGCAGGAACAGAACACTTTTCAAAACGTGTTTTTCAGCCCGAAATAAACGCGTTTTCTCAACCCTTGGAATCACAGTGTAACTGACTGGCTCAGAAGAGCCCACTGAGTCAGCCCTTAACCCCAGTGTGCAGAAGTTGTCAAAACGTGTTTTTCAGCACAAATAAACACGTTTTGGCAACTTTGGTCACCAACATGTAAGTTATAGGGCAGGAACAGAACACTTTTCAAAACGTGTTTTTCAGCCCGAAATAAACGCGTTTTCTCAACCCTTGGAATCACAGTGTAACTGACTGGCTCAGAAGAGCCCACTGAGTCAGCCCTTAACCCCAGTGTGCAGAAGTTGTCAAAACGTGTTTTTCAGCACAAATAAACACGTTTTGGCAACTTTGGTCACCAACATGTAAGTTATAGGGCAGGAACAGAACACTTTTCAAAACGTGTTTTTCAGCCCGAAATAAACGCGTTTTCTCAACCCTTGGAATCACAGTGTAACTGACTGGCTCTGAAGAGCCCACTGAGTCAGCCCTTAACCCCAGTGTGCAGAAGTTGTCAAAACGTGTTTTTCAGCACAAATAAACACGTTTTGGCAACTTTGGTCACCAACATGTAAGTTATAGGGCAGGAACAGAACACTTTTCAAAACGTGTTTTTCAGCCGAAATAAACGCGTTTTCTCAACCCTTGGAATCACAGTGTAACTGACTGGCTCAGAAGAGCCCACTGAGTCAGCCCTTAACCCCAGTAAGCAGAAGTTGTCAAAATGTGTTTTTAAGCACAAATAAACACGTTTTGGCAACTTTGGTCACCAACATGTAAGTTATAGGGCAGGAACAGAACACTTTTCAAAACGTGTTTTTCAGCCCGAAATAAACGCGTTTTCTCAACTCCTGGAATCACAGTGTAACTGACTGGCTCAGAAGAGCCCACTGAGTCAGCCCTTAACCCCAGTGTGCAGAAGTTGTCAAAACGTGTTTTTCAGCACAAATAAACACGGTTTGGCAACTTTGGTCACCAACATGTAAGTTATAGGGCAGGAACAGAACACTTTTCAAAACGTGTTTTTCAGCCCGAAATAAACGCGTTTTCTCAACCCTTGGAATCACAGTGTAACTGACTGGCTCAGAAGAGCCCACTGAGTCAGCCCTTAACCCCAGTGTGCAGAAGTTGTCAAAACGTGTTTTTCAGCACAAATAAACGCGTTTTCTCAACCCTTGGAATCACAGTGTAACTGACTGGCTCAGAAGAGCCCACTGAGTCAGCCCTTAACCCCAGTAAGCAGAAGTTGTCAAAACGTGTTTTTAAGCACAAATAAACACGTTTTGGCAACTTTGGTCACCAACATGTAAGTTATAGGGCAGGAACAGAACACTTTTCAAAACGTGTTTTTCAGCCCGAAATAAACGCGTTTTCTCAACTCCTGGAAACACAGTGTAACTGACTGGCTCAGAAGAGCCCACTGAGTCAGCCCTTAACCCCAGTGTGCAGAAGTTGTCAAAACGTGTTTTTCAGCACAAATAAACACGTTTTGGCAACTTTGGTCACCAACATGTAAGTTATAGGGCAGGAACAGAACACTTTTCAAAACGTGTTTTTCAGCCCGAAATAAACGCGTTTTCTCAACCCTTGGAATCACAGTGTAACTGACTGGCTCAGAAGAGCCCACTGAGTCAGCCCTTAACCCCAGTGTGCAGAAGTTGTCAAAACGTGTTTTTCAGCACAAATAAACACGGTTTGGCAACTTTGGTCACCAACATGTAAGTTATAGGGCAGGAACAGAACACTTTTCAAAACGTGTTTTTCAGCCCGAAATAAACGCGTTTTCTCAACCCTTGGAATCACAGTGTAACTGACTGGCTCAGAAGAGCCCACTGAGTCAGCCCTTAACCCCAGTGTGCAGAAGTTGTCAAAACGTGTTTTTCAGCACAAATAAACGCGTTTTCTCAACCCTTGGAATCACAGTGTAACTGACTGGCTCAGAAGAGCCCACTGAGTCAGCCCTTAACCCCAGTAAGCAGAAGTTGTCAAAACGTGTTTTTAAGCACAAATAAACACGTTTTGGCAACTTTCGTCACCAACATGTAAGTTATAGGGCAGGAACAGAACACTTTTCAAAACGTGTTTTTCAGCCCGAAATAAACGCGTTTTCTCAACTCCTGGAATCACAGTGTAACTGACTGGCTCAGAAGAGCCCACTGAGTCAGCCCTTAACCCCAGTGTGCAGAAGTTGTCAAAACGTGTTTTTCAGCACAAATAAACGCGTTTTCTCAACCCTTGGAATCACAGTGTAACTGACTGGCTCAGAAGAGCCCACTGAGTCAGCCCTTAACCCCAGTAAGCAGAAGTTGTCAAAACGTGTTTTTAAGCACAAATAAACACGTTTTGGCAACTTTCGTCACCAACATGTAAGTTATAGGGCAGGAACAGAACACTTTTCAAAACGTGTTTTTCAGCCCGAAATAAACGCGTTTTCTCAACTCCTGGAATCACAGTGTAACTGACTGGCTCAGAAGAGCCCACTGAGTCAGCCCTTAACCCCAGTGTGCAGAAGTTGTCAAAACGTGTTTTTCAGCACAAATAAACACGTTTTGGCAACTTTGGTCTCCAACATGTAAGTTATAGGGCAGGAACAGAACACTTTTCAAAACGTGTTTTTCAGCCCGAAATAAACGCGTTTTCTCAACCCTTGGAATCACAGTGTAACTGACTGGCTCAGAAGAGCCCACTGAGTCAGCCCTTAACCCCAGTGTGCAGAAGTTGTCAAAACGTGTTTTTCAGCACAAATAAACACGTTTTGGCAACTTTGGTCACCAACATGTAAGTTATATGGTAGGAACAGAACACTTTTCAAAACGTGTTTTTCAGCCCGAAATAAACGCGTTTTCTCAACTCTTGGAATCACAGTGTAACTGACTGGCTCAGAAGAGCCCACTGAGTCAGCCCTTAACCCCAGTGTGCAGAAGTTGTCAAAACGTGTTTTTCAGCACAAATAAACACGTTTTGGCAACTTTGGTCAACAACATGTAAGTTATAGGGCAGGAACAGAACACTTTTCAAAACGTGTTTTTCAGCCCGAAATAAACGTGTTTTCTCAACCCTTGGAATCACAGTGTAACTGACTGGCTCAGAAGAGCCCACTGAGTCAGCCCTTAACCCCAGTGTGCAGAAGTTGTCAAAACGTGTTTTTCAGCACAAATAAACACGTTTTGGCAACTTTGGTCAACAACATGTAAGTTATAGGGCAGGAACAGAACACTTTTCAAAACGTGTTTTTCAGCCCGAAATAAACGCGTTTTCTCAACCCTTGGAATCACAGTGTAACTGACTGGCTCAGAAGAGCCCACTGAGTCAGCCCTTAACCCCAGTGTGCAGAAGTTGTCAAAACGTGTTTTTCAGCACAAATAAACACGTTTTGGCAACTTTGGTCAACAACATGTAAGTTATAGGGCAGGAACAGAACACTTTTCAAAACGTGTTTTTCAGCCCGAAATAAACGCGTTTTCTCAACCCTTGGAATCACAGTGTAACTGACTGGCTCAGAAGAGCCCACTGAGTCAGCCCTTAACCCCAGTGTGCAGAAGTTGTCAAAACGTGTTTTTCAGCACAAATAAACACGTTTTGGCAACTTTGGTCACCAACATGTAAGTTATAGGGCAGGAACAGAACACTTTTCAAAACGTGTTTTTCAGCCCGAAATAAACGCGTTTTCTCAACCCTTGGAATCACAGTGTAACTGACTGGCTCAGAAGAGCCCACTGAGTCAGCCCTTAACCCCAGTGTGCAGAAGTTGTCAAAACGTGTTTTTCAGCACAAATAAACACGTTTTGGCAACTTTGGTCACCAACATGTAAGTTATAGGGCAGGAACAGAACACTTTTCAAAACGTGTTTTTCAGCCCGAAATAAACGCGTTTTCTCAACCCTTGGAATCACAGTGTAACTGACTGGCTCTGAAGAGCCCACTGAGTCAGCCCTTAACCCCAGTGTGCAGAAGTTGTCAAAACGTGTTTTTCAGCACAAATAAACACGTTTTGGCAACTTTGGTCACCAACATGTAAGTTATAGGGCAGGAACAGAACACTTTTCAAAACGTGTTTTTCAGCCGAAATAAACGCGTTTTCTCAACCCTTGGAATCACAGTGTAACTGACTGGCTCAGAAGAGCCCACTGAGTCAGCCCTTAACCCCAGTAAGCAGAAGTTGTCAAAATGTGTTTTTAAGCACAAATAAACACGTTTTGGCAACTTTGGTCACCAACATGTAAGTTATAGGGCAGGAACAGAACACTTTTCAAAACGTGTTTTTCAGCCCGAAATAAACGCGTTTTCTCAACTCCTGGAATCACAGTGTAACTGACTGGCTCAGAAGAGCCCACTGAGTCAGCCCTTAACCCCAGTGTGCAGAAGTTGTCAAAACGTGTTTTTCAGCACAAATAAACACGGTTTGGCAACTTTGGTCACCAACATGTAAGTTATAGGGCAGGAACAGAACACTTTTCAAAACGTGTTTTTCAGCCCGAAATAAACGCGTTTTCTCAACCCTTGGAATCACAGTGTAACTGACTGGCTCAGAAGAGCCCACTGAGTCAGCCCTTAACCCCAGTGTGCAGAAGTTGTCAAAACGTGTTTTTCAGCACAAATAAACGCGTTTTCTCAACCCTTGGAATCACAGTGTAACTGACTGGCTCAGAAGAGCCCACTGAGTCAGCCCTTAACCCCAGTAAGCAGAAGTTGTCAAAACGTGTTTTTAAGCACAAATAAACACGTTTTGGCAACTTTGGTCACCAACATGTAAGTTATAGGGCAGGAACAGAACACTTTTCAAAACGTGTTTTTCAGCCCGAAATAAACGCGTTTTCTCAACTCCTGGAAACACAGTGTAACTGACTGGCTCAGAAGAGCCCACTGAGTCAGCCCTTAACCCCAGTGTGCAGAAGTTGTCAAAACGTGTTTTTCAGCACAAATAAACACGTTTTGGCAACTTTGGTCACCAACATGTAAGTTATAGGGCAGGAACAGAACACTTTTCAAAACGTGTTTTTCAGCCCGAAATAAACGCGTTTTCTCAACCCTTGGAATCACAGTGTAACTGACTGGCTCAGAAGAGCCCACTGAGTCAGCCCTTAACCCCAGTGTGCAGAAGTTGTCAAAACGTGTTTTTCAGCACAAATAAACACGGTTTGGCAACTTTGGTCACCAACATGTAAGTTATAGGGCAGGAACAGAACACTTTTCAAAACGTGTTTTTCAGCCCGAAATAAACGCGTTTTCTCAACCCTTGGAATCACAGTGTAACTGACTGGCTCAGAAGAGCCCACTGAGTCAGCCCTTAACCCCAGTGTGCAGAAGTTGTCAAAACGTGTTTTTCAGCACAAATAAACGCGTTTTCTCAACCCTTGGAATCACAGTGTAACTGACTGGCTCAGAAGAGCCCACTGAGTCAGCCCTTAACCCCAGTAAGCAGAAGTTGTCAAAACGTGTTTTTAAGCACAAATAAACACGTTTTGGCAACTTTCGTCACCAACATGTAAGTTATAGGGCAGGAACAGAACACTTTTCAAAACGTGTTTTTCAGCCCGAAATAAACGCGTTTTCTCAACTCCTGGAATCACAGTGTAACTGACTGGCTCAGAAGAGCCCACTGAGTCAGCCCTTAACCCCAGTGTGCAGAAGTTGTCAAAACGTGTTTTTCAGCACAAATAAACACGTTTTGGCAACTTTGGTCTCCAACATGTAAGTTATAGGGCAGGAACAGAACACTTTTCAAAACGTGTTTTTCAGCCCGAAATAAACGCGTTTTCTCAACCCTTGGAATCACAGTGTAACTGACTGGCTCAGAAGAGCCCACTGAGTCAGCCCTTAACCCCAGTGTGCAGAAGTTGTCAAAACGTGTTTTTCAGCACAAATAAACACGTTTTGGCAACTTTGGTCACCAACATGTAAGTTATAGGGCAGGAACAGAACACTTTTCAAAACGTGTTTTTCAGCCCGAAATAAACGCGTTTTCTCAACCCTTGGAATCACAGTGTAACTGACTGGCTCTGAAGAGCCCACTGAGTCAGCCCTTAACCCCAGTGTGCAGAAGTTGTCAAAACGTGTTTTTCAGCACAAATAAACACGTTTTGGCAACTTTGGTCACCAACATGTAAGTTATAGGGCAGGAACAGAACACTTTTCAAAACGTGTTTTTCAGCCGAAATAAACGCGTTTTCTCAACCCTTGGAATCACAGTGTAACTGACTGGCTCAGAAGAGCCCACTGAGTCAGCCCTTAACCCCAGTAAGCAGAAGTTGTCAAAATGTGTTTTTAAGCACAAATAAACACGTTTTGGCAACTTTGGTCACCAACATGTAAGTTATAGGGCAGGAACAGAACACTTTTCAAAACGTGTTTTTCAGCCCGAAATAAACGCGTTTTCTCAACTCCTGGAATCACAGTGTAACTGACTGGCTCAGAAGAGCCCACTGAGTCAGCCCTTAACCCCAGTGTGCAGAAGTTGTCAAAACGTGTTTTTCAGCACAAATAAACACGGTTTGGCAACTTTGGTCACCAACATGTAAGTTATAGGGCAGGAACAGAACACTTTTCAAAACGTGTTTTTCAGCCCGAAATAAACGCGTTTTCTCAACCCTTGGAATCACAGTGTAACTGACTGGCTCAGAAGAGCCCACTGAGTCAGCCCTTAACCCCAGTGTGCAGAAGTTGTCAAAACGTGTTTTTCAGCACAAATAAACGCGTTTTCTCAACCCTTGGAATCACAGTGTAACTGACTGGCTCAGAAGAGCCCACTGAGTCAGCCCTTAACCCCAGTAAGCAGAAGTTGTCAAAACGTGTTTTTAAGCACAAATAAACACGTTTTGGCAACTTTGGTCACCAACATGTAAGTTATAGGGCAGGAACAGAACACTTTTCAAAACGTGTTTTTCAGCCCGAAATAAACGCGTTTTCTCAACTCCTGGAAACACAGTGTAACTGACTGGCTCAGAAGAGCCCACTGAGTCAGCCCTTAACCCCAGTGTGCAGAAGTTGTCAAAACGTGTTTTTCAGCACAAATAAACACGTTTTGGCAACTTTGGTCACCAACATGTAAGTTATAGGGCAGGAACAGAACACTTTTCAAAACGTGTTTTTCAGCCCGAAATAAACGCGTTTTCTCAACCCTTGGAATCACAGTGTAACTGACTGGCTCAGAAGAGCCCACTGAGTCAGCCCTTAACCCCAGTGTGCAGAAGTTGTCAAAACGTGTTTTTCAGCACAAATAAACACGTTTTGGCAACTTTGGTCACCAACATGTAAGTTATAGGGCAGGAACAGAACACTTTTCAAAACGTGTTTTTCAGCCCGAAATAAACGCGTTTTCTCAACTCCTGGAATCACAGTGTAACTGACTGGCTCAGAAGAGCCCACTGAGTCAGCCCTTAACCCCAGTGTGCAGAAGTTGTCAAAACGTGTTTTTCAGCACAAATAAACGCGTTTTCTCAACCCTTGGAATCACAGTGTAACTGACTGGCTCAGAAGAGCCCACTGAGTCAGCCCTTAACCCCAGTAAGCAGAAGTTGTCAAAACGTGTTTTTAAGCACAAATAAACACGTTTTGGCAACTTTCGTCACCAACATGTAAGTTATAGGGCAGGAACAGAACACTTTTCAAAACGTGTTTTTCAGCCCGAAATAAACGCGTTTTCTCAACTCCTGGAATCACAGTGTAACTGACTGGCTCAGAAGAGCCCACTGAGTCAGCCCTTAACCCCAGTGTGCAGAAGTTGTCAAAACGTGTTTTTCAGCACAAATAAACACGTTTTGGCAACTTTGGTCTCCAACATGTAAGTTATAGGGCAGGAACAGAACACTTTTCAAAACGTGTTTTTCAGCCCGAAATAAACGCGTTTTCTCAACCCTTGGAATCACAGTGTAACTGACTGGCTCAGAAGAGCCCACTGAGTCAGCCCTTAACCCCAGTGTGCAGAAGTTGTCAAAACGTGTTTTTCAGCACAAATAAACACGTTTTGGCAACTTTGGTCACCAACATGTAAGTTATATGGTAGGAACAGAACACTTTTCAAAACGTGTTTTTCAGCCCGAAATAAACGCGTTTTCTCAACTCTTGGAATCACAGTGTAACTGACTGGCTCAGAAGAGCCCACTGAGTCAGCCCTTAACCCCAGTGTGCAGAAGTTGTCAAAACGTGTTTTTCAGCACAAATAAACACGTTTTGGCAACTTTGGTCAACAACATGTAAGTTATAGGGCAGGAACAGAACACTTTTCAAAACGTGTTTTTCAGCCCGAAATAAACGTGTTTTCTCAACCCTTGGAATCACAGTGTAACTGACTGGCTCAGAAGAGCCCACTGAGTCAGCCCTTAACCCCAGTGTGCAGAAGTTGTCAAAACGTGTTTTTCAGCACAAATAAACACGTTTTGGCAACTTTGGTCAACAACATGTAAGTTATAGGGCAGGAACAGAACACTTTTCAAAACGTGTTTTTCAGCCCGAAATAAACGCGTTTTCTCAACCCTTGGAATCACAGTGTAACTGACTGGCTCAGAAGAGCCCACTGAGTCAGCCCTTAACCCCAGTGTGCAGAAGTTGTCAAAACGTGTTTTTCAGCACAAATAAACACGTTTTGGCAACTTTGGTCACCAACATGTAAGTTATAGGGCAGGAACAGAACACTTTTCAAAACGTGTTTTTCAGCCCGAAATAAACGCGTTTTCTCAACCCTTGGAATCACAGTGTAACTGACTGGCTCAGAAGAGCCCACTGAGTCAGCCCTTAACCCCAGTGTGCAGAAGTTGTCAAAACGTGTTTTTCAGCACAAATAAACACGTTTTGGCAACTTTGGTCACCAACATGTAAGTTATAGGGCAGGAACAGAACACTTTTCAAAACGTGTTTTTCAGCCCGAAATAAACGCGTTTTCTCAACTCCTGGAATCACAGTGTAACTGACTGGCTCAGAAGAGCCCACTGAGTCAGCCCTTAACCCCAGTGTGCAGAAGTTGTCAAAACGTGTTTTTCAGCACAAATAAACGCGTTTTCTCAACCCTTGGAATCACAGTGTAACTGACTGGCTCAGAAGAGCCCACTGAGTCAGCCCTTAACCCCAGTAAGCAGAAGTTGTCAAAACGTGTTTTTAAGCACAAATAAACACGTTTTGGCAACTTTCGTCACCAACATGTAAGTTATAGGGCAGGAACAGAACACTTTTCAAAACGTGTTTTTCAGCCCGAAATAAACGCGTTTTCTCAACCCTTGGAATCACAGTGTAACTGACTGGCTCAGAAGAGCCCACTGAGTCAGCCCTTAACCCCAGTGTGCAGAAGTTGTCAAAACGTGTTTTTCAGCACAAATAAACACGTTTTGGCAACTTTGGTCAACAACATGTAAGTTATAGGGCAGGAACAGAACACTTTTCAAAACGTGTTTTTCAGCCCGAAATAAACGCGTTTTCTCAACCCTTGGAATCACAGTGTAACTGACTGGCTCAGAAGAGCCCACTGAGTCAGCCCTTAACCCCAGTGTGCAGAAGTTGTCAAAACGTGTTTTTCAGCACAAATAAACACGTTTTGGCAACTTTGGTCACCAACATGTAAGTTATAGGGCAGGAACAGAACACTTTTCAAAACGTGTTTTTCAGCCCGAAATAAACGCGTTTTCTCAACCCTTGGAATCACAGTGTAACTGACTGGCTCAGAAGAGCCCACTGAGTCAGCCCTTAACCCCAGTGTGCAGAAGTTGTCAAAACGTGTTTTTCAGCACAAATAAACACGTTTTGGCAACTTTGGTCACCAACATGTAAGTTATAGGGCAGGAACAGAACACTTTTCAAAACGTGTTTTTCAGCCCGAAATAAACGCGTTTTCTCAACCCTTGGAATCACAGTGTAACTGACTGGCTCAGAAGAGCCCACTGAGTCAGCCCTTAACCCCAGTGTGCAGAAGTTGTCAAAACGTGTTTTTCAGCACAAATAAACACGTTTTGGCAACTTTGGTCACCAACATGTAAGTTATAGGGCAGGAACAGAACACTTTTCAAAACGTGTTTTTCAGCCGAAATAAACGCGTTTTCTCAACCCTTGGAATCACAGTGTAACTGACTGGCTCAGAAGAGCCCACTGAGTCAGCCCTTAACCCCAGTAAGCAGAAGTTGTCAAAATGTGTTTTTAAGCACAAATAAACACGTTTTGGCAACTTTGGTCACCAACATGTAAGTTATAGGGCAGGAACAGAACACTTTTCAAAACGTGTTTTTCAGCCCGAAATAAACGCGTTTTCTCAACTCCTGGAATCACAGTGTAACTGACTGGCTCAGAAGAGCCCACTGAGTCAGCCCTTAACCCCAGTGTGCAGAAGTTGTCAAAACGTGTTTTTCAGCACAAATAAACACGGTTTGGCAACTTTGGTCACCAACATGTAAGTTATAGGGCAGGAACAGAACACTTTTCAAAACGTGTTTTTCAGCCCGAAATAAACGCGTTTTCTCAACCCTTGGAATCACAGTGTAACTGACTGGCTCAGAAGAGCCCACTGAGTCAGCCCTTAACCCCAGTGTGCAGAAGTTGTCAAAACGTGTTTTTCAGCACAAATAAACGCGTTTTCTCAACCCTTGGAATCACAGTGTAACTGACTGGCTCAGAAGAGCCCACTGAGTCAGCCCTTAACCCCAGTAAGCAGAAGTTGTCAAAACGTGTTTTTAAGCACAAATAAACACGTTTTGGCAACTTTGGTCACCAACATGTAAGTTATAGGGCAGGAACAGAACACTTTTCAAAACGTGTTTTTCAGCCCGAAATAAACGCGTTTTCTCAACTCCTGGAAACACAGTGTAACTGACTGGCTCAGAAGAGCCCACTGAGTCAGCCCTTAACCCCAGTGTGCAGAAGTTGTCAAAACGTGTTTTTCAGCACAAATAAACACGTTTTGGCAACTTTGGTCACCAACATGTAAGTTATAGGGCAGGAACAGAACACTTTTCAAAACGTGTTTTTCAGCCCGAAATAAACGCGTTTTCTCAACCCTTGGAATCACAGTGTAACTGACTGGCTCAGAAGAGCCCACTGAGTCAGCCCTTAACCCCAGTGTGCAGAAGTTGTCAAAACGTGTTTTTCAGCACAAATAAACACGTTTTGGCAACTTTGGTCACCAACATGTAAGTTATAGGGCAGGAACAGAACACTTTTCAAAACGTGTTTTTCAGCCCGAAATAAACGCGTTTTCTCAACTCCTGGAATCACAGTGTAACTGACTGGCTCAGAAGAGCCCACTGAGTCAGCCCTTAACCCCAGTGTGCAGAAGTTGTCAAAAAGTGTTTTTCAGCACAAATAAACACGTTTTGGCAACTTTGGTCAAAAACATGTAAGTTATATGGTAGGAACAGAACACTTTTCAAAACGTGTTTTTCAGCCCGAAATAAACGCGTTTTCTCAACTCTTGGAATCACAGTGTAACTGACTGGCTCAGAAGATCCCACTGAGTCAGCCCTTAACCCCAGTGTGCAGAAGTTGTCAAAACGTGTTTTTCAGCACAAATAAACACGTTTTGGCAACTTTGGTCAACAACATGTAAGTTATAGGGCAGGAACAGAACACTTTTCAAAACGTGTTTTTCAGCCCGAAATAAACGTGTTTTCTCAACCCTTGGAATCACAGTGTAACTGACTGGCTCAGAATAGCCCACTGAGTCAGCCCTTAACCCCAGTGTGCAGAAGTTGTCAAAACGTGTTTTTCAGCACAAATAAACACGTTTTGGCAACTTTGGTCAACAACATGTAAGTTATAGGGCAGGAACAGAACACTTTTCAAAACGTGTTTTTCAGCCAGAAATAAACGCGTTTTCTCAACCCTTGGAATCACAGTGTAACTGACTGGCTCAGAAGAGCCCACTGAGTCAGCCCTTAACCCCAGTAAGCAGAAGTTGTCAAAACGTGTTTTTAAGCACAAATAAACACGTTTTGGCAACTCTGGTCACCAACATGTAAGTTATAGGGCAGGAACAGAACACTTTTCAAAACGTGTTTTTCAGCCCGAAATAAACGCGTTTTCTCAACCCTTGGAATCACAGTGTAACTGACTGGCTCAGAAGAGGCCACTGAGTCAGCCCTTAACCCCAGTGTGCAGAAGTTGTCAAAACGTGTTTTTCAGCACAAATAAACACGTTTTGGCAACTTTGGTCACCAACATGTAAGTTATAGGGCAGGAACAGAACACTTTTCAAAACGTGTTTTTCAGCCGAAATAAACGCGTTTTCTCAACCCTTGGAATCACAGTGTAACTGACTGGCTCAGAAGAGCCCACTGAGTCAGCCCTTAACCCCAGTGTGCAGAAGTTGTCAAAACGTGTTTTTCAGCACAAATAAACACGTTTTGGCAACTTTGGTCACCAACATGTAAGTTATAGGGCAGGAACAGAACACTTTTCAAAACGTGTTTTTCAGCCCGAAATAAACGCGTTTTCTCAACTCTTGGAATCACAGTGTAACTGACTGGCTCAGAAGAGCCCACTGAGTCAGCCCTTAACCCCAGTGTGCAGAAGTTGTCAAAACGTGTTTTTCAGCACAAATAAACACGTTTTGGCAACTTTGGTCACCAACATGTAAGTTATAGGGCAGGAACAGAACACTTTTCAAAACGTGTTTTTCAGCCCGAAATAAACGCGTTTTCTCAACCCTTGGAATCACAGTGTAACTGACTGGCTCAGAAGAGCCCACTGAGTCAGCCCTTAACCCCAGTGTGCAGAAGTTGTCAAAATGTGTTTTTCAGCACAAATAAACACGTTTTGGCAACTTTGGTCACCAACATGTAAGTTATAGGGCAGGAACAGAACATTTTTCAAAACGTGTTTTTCAGCCCGAAATAAACGCGTTTTCTCAACTCTTGGAATCACAGTGTAACTGACTGGCTCAGAAGAGCCCACTGAGTCAGCCCTTAACCCCAGTAAGCAGAAGTTGTCAAAACGTGTTTTTAAGCACAAATAAACACGTTTTGGCAACTCTGGTCACCAACATGTAAGTTATAGGGCAGGAACAGAACTCTTTTCAAAACGTGTTTTTCAGCCCGAAATAAACGCGTTTTCTCAACCCTTGGAATCACAGTGTAACTGACTGGCTCAGAAGAGCCCACTGAGTCAGCCCTTAACCCCAGTGTGCAGAAGTTGTCAAAACGTGTTTTTCAGCACAAATAAACACGTTTTGGCAACTTTGGTCACCAACATGTAAGTTATAGGGCAGGAACAGAACACTTTTCAAAACGTGTTTTTCAGCCCGAAATAAACGCGTTTTCTCAACTCTTGGAATCACAGTGTAACTGACTGGCTCAGAAGAGCCCACTGAGTCAGCCCTTAACCCCAGTAAGCAGAAGTTGTCAAAACGTGTTTTTAAGCACAAATAAACACGTTTTGGCAACTCTGGTCACCAACATGTAAGTTATAGGGCAGGAACAGAACACTTTTCAAAACGTGTTTTTCAGCCCGAAATAAACGCGTTTTCTCAACCCTTGGAATCACAGTGTAACTGACTGGCTCAGAAGAGCCCACTGAGTCAGCCCTTAACCCCAGTGTGCAGAAGTTGTCAAAACGTGTTTTTCAGCACAAATAAACACGTTTTGGCAACTTTGGTCACCAACATGTAAGTTATAGGGCAGGAACAGAACACTTTTCAAAACGTGTTTTTCAGCCGAAATAAACGCGTTTTCTCAACCCTTGGAATCACAGTGTAACTGACTGGCTCAGAAGAGCCCACTGAGTCAGCCCTTAACCCCAGTAAGCAGAAGTTGTCAAAATGTGTTTTTAAGCACAAATAAACACGTTTTGGCAACTTTGGTCACCAACATGTAAGTTATAGGGCAGGAACAGAACACTTTTCAAAACGTGTTTTTCAGCCCGAAATAAACGCGTTTTCTCAACTCCTGGAATCACAGTGTAACTGACTGGCTCAGAAGAGCCCACTGAGTCAGCCCTTAACCCCAGTGTGCAGAAGTTGTCAAAACGTGTTTTTCAGCACAAATAAACACGTTTTGGCAACTTTGGTCACCAACATGTAAGTTATAGGGCAGGAACAGAACACTTTTCAAAACGTGTTTTTCAGCCCGAAATAAACGCGTTTTCTCAACTCCTGGAAACACAGTGTAACTGACTGGCTCAGAAGAGCCCACTGAGTCAGCCCTTAACCCCAGTGTGCAGAAGTTGTCAAAACGTGTTTTTCAGCACAAATAAACACGTTTTGGCAATTTGGTCAACAACATGTAAGTTATAGGGCAGGAACAGAACACTTTTCAAAACGTGTTTTTCAGCCCGAAATAAACGCGTTTTCTCAACTCCTGGAATCACAGTGTAACTGACTGGCTCAGAAGAGCCCACTGAGTCAGCCCTTAACCCCAGTGTGCAGAAGTTGTCAAAACGTGTTTTTCAGCACAAATAAACACGTTTTGGCAACTTTGGTCACCAACATGTAAGTTATAGGGCAGGAACAGAACACTTTTCAAAACGTGTTTTTCAGCCCGAAATAAACGCGTTTTCTCAACCCTTGGAATCACAGTGTAACTGACTGGCTCAGAAGAGCCCACTGAGTCAGCCCTTAACCCCAGTGTGCAGAAGTTGTCAAAACGTGTTTTTCAGCACAAATAAACACGTTTTGGCAACTTTGGTCACCAACATGTAAGTTATAGGGCAGGAACAGAACACTTTTCAAAACGTGTTTTTCAGCCCGAAATAAACGCGTTTTCTCAACTCCTGGAAACACAGTGTAACTGACTGGCTCAGAAGAGCCCACTGAGTCAGCCCTTAACTCCAGTGTGCAGAAGTTGTCAAAACGTGTTTTTCAGCACAAATAAACACGTTTTGGCAATTTGGTCAACAACATGTAAGTTATAGGGCAGGAACAGAACACTTTTCAAAACGTGTTTTTCAGCCCGAAATAAACGCGTTTTCTCAACTCTTGGAATCACAGTGTAACTGACTGGCTCAGAAGAGCCCACTGAGTCAGCCCTTAACCCCAGTGTGCAGAAGTTGTCAAAACGTGTTTTTCAGCACAAATAAACACGTTTTGGCAACTTTGGTCACCAACATGTAAGTTATAGGGCAGGAACAGAACACTTTTCAAAACGTGTTTTTCAGCCCGAAATAAACGCGTTTTCTCAACCCTTGGAATCACAGTGTAACTGACTGGCTCAGAAGAGCCCACTGAGTCAGCCCTTAACCCCAGTGTGCAGAAGTTGTCAAAATGTGTTTTTCAGCACAAATAAACACGTTTTGGCAACTTTGGTCACCAACATGTAAGTTATAGGGCAGGAACAGAACACTTTTCAAAACGTGTTTTTCAGCCCGAAATAAACGCGTTTTCTCAACTCCTGGAATCACAGTGTAACTGACTGGCTCAGAAGAGCCCACTGAGTCAGCCCTTAACCCCAGTGTGCAGAAGTTGTCAAAACGTGTTTTTCAGCACAAATAAACGCGTTTTCTCAACCCTTGGAATCACAGTGTAACTGACTGGCTCAGAAGAGCCCACTGAGTCAGCCCTTAACCCCAGTAAGCAGAAGTTGTCAAAACGTGTTTTTAAGCACAAATAAACACGTTTTGGCAACTTTCGTCACCAACATGTAAGTTATAGGGCAGGAACAGAACACTTTTCAAAACGTGTTTTTCAGCCCGAAATAAACGCGTTTTCTCAACTCCTGGAATCACAGTGTAACTGACTGGCTCAGAAGAGCCCACTGAGTCAGCCCTTAACCCCAGTGTGCAGAAGTTGTCAAAACGTGTTTTTCAGCACAAATAAACACGTTTTGGCAACTTTGGTCTCCAACATGTAAGTTATAGGGCAGGAACAGAACACTTTTCAAAACGTGTTTTTCAGCCCGAAATAAACGCGTTTTCTCAACCCTTGGAATCACAGTGTAACTGACTGGCTCAGAAGAGCCCACTGAGTCAGCCCTTAACCCCAGTGTGCAGAAGTTGTCAAAACGTGTTTTTCAGCACAAATAAACACGTTTTGGCAACTTTGGTCACCAACATGTAAGTTATATGGTAGGAACAGAACACTTTTCAAAACGTGTTTTTCAGCCCGAAATAAACGCGTTTTCTCAACTCTTGGAATCACAGTGTAACTGACTGGCTCAGAAGAGCCCACTGAGTCAGCCCTTAACCCCAGTGTGCAGAAGTTGTCAAAACGTGTTTTTCAGCACAAATAAACACGTTTTGGCAACTTTGGTCAACAACATGTAAGTTATAGGGCAGGAACAGAACACTTTTCAAAACGTGTTTTTCAGCCCGAAATAAACGTGTTTTCTCAACCCTTGGAATCACAGTGTAACTGACTGGCTCAGAAGAGCCCACTGAGTCAGCCCTTAACCCCAGTGTGCAGAAGTTGTCAAAACGTGTTTTTCAGCACAAATAAACACGTTTTGGCAACTTTGGTCAACAACATGTAAGTTATAGGGCAGGAACAGAACACTTTTCAAAACGTGTTTTTCAGCCCGAAATAAACGCGTTTTCTCAACCCTTGGAATCACAGTGTAACTGACTGGCTCAGAAGAGCCCACTGAGTCAGCCCTTAACCCCAGTGTGCAGAAGTTGTCAAAACGTGTTTTTCAGCACAAATAAACACGTTTTGGCAACTTTGGTCACCAACATGTAAGTTATAGGGCAGGAACAGAACACTTTTCAAAACGTGTTTTTCAGCCCGAAATAAACGCGTTTTCTCAACCCTTGGAATCACAGTGTAACTGACTGGCTCAGAAGAGCCCACTGAGTCAGCCCTTAACCCCAGTGTGCAGAAGTTGTCAAAACGTGTTTTTCAGCACAAATAAACACGTTTTGGCAACTTTGGTCACCAACATGTAAGTTATAGGGCAGGAACAGAACACTTTTCAAAACGTGTTTTTCAGCCCGAAATAAACGCGTTTTCTCAACTCCTGGAATCACAGTGTAACTGACTGGCTCAGAAGAGCCCACTGAGTCAGCCCTTAACCCCAGTGTGCAGAAGTTGTCAAAACGTGTTTTTCAGCACAAATAAACGCGTTTTCTCAACCCTTGGAATCACAGTGTAACTGACTGGCTCAGAAGAGCCCACTGAGTCAGCCCTTAACCCCAGTAAGCAGAAGTTGTCAAAACGTGTTTTTAAGCACAAATAAACACGTTTTGGCAACTTTCGTCACCAACATGTAAGTTATAGGGCAGGAACAGAACACTTTTCAAAACGTGTTTTTCAGCCCGAAATAAACGCGTTTTCTCAACCCTTGGAATCACAGTGTAACTGACTGGCTCAGAAGAGCCCACTGAGTCAGCCCTTAACCCCAGTGTGCAGAAGTTGTCAAAACGTGTTTTTCAGCACAAATAAACACGTTTTGGCAACTTTGGTCAACAACATGTAAGTTATAGGGCAGGAACAGAACACTTTTCAAAACGTGTTTTTCAGCCCGAAATAAACGCGTTTTCTCAACCCTTGGAATCACAGTGTAACTGACTGGCTCAGAAGAGCCCACTGAGTCAGCCCTTAACCCCAGTGTGCAGAAGTTGTCAAAACGTGTTTTTCAGCACAAATAAACACGTTTTGGCAACTTTGGTCACCAACATGTAAGTTATAGGGCAGGAACAGAACACTTTTCAAAACGTGTTTTTCAGCCCGAAATAAACGCGTTTTCTCAACCCTTGGAATCACAGTGTAACTGACTGGCTCAGAAGAGCCCACTGAGTCAGCCCTTAACCCCAGTGTGCAGAAGTTGTCAAAACGTGTTTTTCAGCACAAATAAACACGTTTTGGCAACTTTGGTCACCAACATGTAAGTTATAGGGCAGGAACAGAACACTTTTCAAAACGTGTTTTTCAGCCCGAAATAAACGCGTTTTCTCAACCCTTGGAATCACAGTGTAACTGACTGGCTCAGAAGAGCCCACTGAGTCAGCCCTTAACCCCAGTGTGCAGAAGTTGTCAAAACGTGTTTTTCAGCACAAATAAACACGTTTTGGCAACTTTGGTCACCAACATGTAAGTTATAGGGCAGGAACAGAACACTTTTCAAAACGTGTTTTTCAGCCGAAATAAACGCGTTTTCTCAACCCTTGGAATCACAGTGTAACTGACTGGCTCAGAAGAGCCCACTGAGTCAGCCCTTAACCCCAGTAAGCAGAAGTTGTCAAAATGTGTTTTTAAGCACAAATAAACACGTTTTGGCAACTTTGGTCACCAACATGTAAGTTATAGGGCAGGAACAGAACACTTTTCAAAACGTGTTTTTCAGCCCGAAATAAACGCGTTTTCTCAACTCCTGGAATCACAGTGTAACTGACTGGCTCAGAAGAGCCCACTGAGTCAGCCCTTAACCCCAGTGTGCAGAAGTTGTCAAAACGTGTTTTTCAGCACAAATAAACACGGTTTGGCAACTTTGGTCACCAACATGTAAGTTATAGGGCAGGAACAGAACACTTTTCAAAACGTGTTTTTCAGCCCGAAATAAACGCGTTTTCTCAACCCTTGGAATCACAGTGTAACTGACTGGCTCAGAAGAGCCCACTGAGTCAGCCCTTAACCCCAGTGTGCAGAAGTTGTCAAAACGTGTTTTTCAGCACAAATAAACGCGTTTTCTCAACCCTTGGAATCACAGTGTAACTGACTGGCTCAGAAGAGCCCACTGAGTCAGCCCTTAACCCCAGTAAGCAGAAGTTGTCAAAACGTGTTTTTAAGCACAAATAAACACGTTTTGGCAACTTTGGTCACCAACATGTAAGTTATAGGGCAGGAACAGAACACTTTTCAAAACGTGTTTTTCAGCCCGAAATAAACGCGTTTTCTCAACTCCTGGAAACACAGTGTAACTGACTGGCTCAGAAGAGCCCACTGAGTCAGCCCTTAACCCCAGTGTGCAGAAGTTGTCAAAACGTGTTTTTCAGCACAAATAAACACGTTTTGGCAACTTTGGTCACCAACATGTAAGTTATAGGGCAGGAACAGAACACTTTTCAAAACGTGTTTTTCAGCCCGAAATAAACGCGTTTTCTCAACCCTTGGAATCACAGTGTAACTGACTGGCTCAGAAGAGCCCACTGAGTCAGCCCTTAACCCCAGTGTGCAGAAGTTGTCAAAACGTGTTTTTCAGCACAAATAAACACGTTTTGGCAACTTTGGTCACCAACATGTAAGTTATAGGGCAGGAACAGAACACTTTTCAAAACGTGTTTTTCAGCCCGAAATAAACGCGTTTTCTCAACTCCTGGAATCACAGTGTAACTGACTGGCTCAGAAGAGCCCACTGAGTCAGCCCTTAACCCCAGTGTGCAGAAGTTGTCAAAAAGTGTTTTTCAGCACAAATAAACACGTTTTGGCAACTTTGGTCAAAAACATGTAAGTTATATGGTAGGAACAGAACACTTTTCAAAACGTGTTTTTCAGCCCGAAATAAACGCGTTTTCTCAACTCTTGGAATCACAGTGTAACTGACTGGCTCAGAAGATCCCACTGAGTCAGCCCTTAACCCCAGTGTGCAGAAGTTGTCAAAACGTGTTTTTCAGCACAAATAAACACGTTTTGGCAACTTTGGTCAACAACATGTAAGTTATAGGGCAGGAACAGAACACTTTTCAAAACGTGTTTTTCAGCCCGAAATAAACGTGTTTTCTCAACCCTTGGAATCACAGTGTAACTGACTGGCTCAGAATAGCCCACTGAGTCAGCCCTTAACCCCAGTGTGCAGAAGTTGTCAAAACGTGTTTTTCAGCACAAATAAACACGTTTTGGCAACTTTGGTCAACAACATGTAAGTTATAGGGCAGGAACAGAACACTTTTCAAAACGTGTTTTTCAGCCAGAAATAAACGCGTTTTCTCAACCCTTGGAATCACAGTGTAACTGACTGGCTCAGAAGAGCCCACTGAGTCAGCCCTTAACCCCAGTAAGCAGAAGTTGTCAAAACGTGTTTTTAAGCACAAATAAACACGTTTTGGCAACTCTGGTCACCAACATGTAAGTTATAGGGCAGGAACAGAACACTTTTCAAAACGTGTTTTTCAGCCCGAAATAAACGCGTTTTCTCAACCCTTGGAATCACAGTGTAACTGACTGGCTCAGAAGAGGCCACTGAGTCAGCCCTTAACCCCAGTGTGCAGAAGTTGTCAAAACGTGTTTTTCAGCACAAATAAACACGTTTTGGCAACTTTGGTCACCAACATGTAAGTTATAGGGCAGGAACAGAACACTTTTCAAAACGTGTTTTTCAGCCGAAATAAACGCGTTTTCTCAACCCTTGGAATCACAGTGTAACTGACTGGCTCAGAAGAGCCCACTGAGTCAGCCCTTAACCCCAGTGTGCAGAAGTTGTCAAAACGTGTTTTTCAGCACAAATAAACACGTTTTGGCAACTTTGGTCACCAACATGTAAGTTATAGGGCAGGAACAGAACACTTTTCAAAACGTGTTTTTCAGCCCGAAATAAACGCGTTTTCTCAACTCTTGGAATCACAGTGTAACTGACTGGCTCAGAAGAGCCCACTGAGTCAGCCCTTAACCCCAGTGTGCAGA
Organism: Lepisosteus platostomus; assembly: GCF_059453375.1. Lineage (NCBI taxonomy): Eukaryota > Metazoa > Chordata > Actinopteri > Semionotiformes > Lepisosteidae > Lepisosteus > Lepisosteus platostomus. Next base: position 29,200,354 of record NC_142620.1, on the reverse strand, counting down.
AGTTGTCAAAACGTGTTTTTCAGCACAAATAAACACGTTTTGGCAACTTTGGTCACCAACATGTAAGTTATAGGGCAGGAACAGAACACTTTTCAAAACGTGTTTTTCAGCCCGAAATAAACGCGTTTTCTCAACCCTTGGAATCACAGTGTAACTGACTGGCTCAGAAGAGCCCACTGAGTCAGCCCTTAACCCCAGTGTGCAGAAGTTGTCAAAATGTGTTTTTCAGCACAAATAAACACGTTTTGGCAACTTTGGTCACCAACATGTAAGTTATAGGGCAGGAACAGAACATTTTTCAAAACGTGTTTTTCAGCCCGAAATAAACGCGTTTTCTCAACTCTTGGAATCACAGTGTAACTGACTGGCTCAGAAGAGCCCACTGAGTCAGCCCTTAACCCCAGTAAGCAGAAGTTGTCAAAACGTGTTTTTAAGCACAAATAAACACGTTTTGGCAACTCTGGTCACCAACATGTAAGTTATAGGGCAGGAACAGAACTCTTTTCAAAACGTGTTTTTCAGCCCGAAATAAACGCGTTTTCTCAACCCTTGGAATCACAGTGTAACTGACTGGCTCAGAAGAGCCCACTGAGTCAGCCCTTAACCCCAGTGTGCAGAAGTTGTCAAAACGTGTTTTTCAGCACAAATAAACACGTTTTGGCAACTTTGGTCACCAACATGTAAGTTATAGGGCAGGAACAGAACACTTTTCAAAACGTGTTTTTCAGCCCGAAATAAACGCGTTTTCTCAACTCTTGGAATCACAGTGTAACTGACTGGCTCAGAAGAGCCCACTGAGTCAGCCCTTAACCCCAGTAAGCAGAAGTTGTCAAAACGTGTTTTTAAGCACAAATAAACACGTTTTGGCAACTCTGGTCACCAACATGTAAGTTATAGGGCAGGAACAGAACACTTTTCAAAACGTGTTTTTCAGCCCGAAATAAACGCGTTTTCTCAACCCTTGGAATCACAGTGTAACTGACTGGCTCAGAAGAGCCCACTGAGTCAGCCCTTAACCCCAGTGTGCAGAAGTTGTCAAAACGTGTTTTTCAGCACAAATAAACACGTTTTGGCAACTTTGGTCACCAACATGTAAGTTATAGGGCAGGAACAGAACACTTTTCAAAACGTGTTTTTCAGCCGAAATAAACGCGTTTTCTCAACCCTTGGAATCACAGTGTAACTGACTGGCTCAGAAGAGCCCACTGAGTCAGCCCTTAACCCCAGTAAGCAGAAGTTGTCAAAATGTGTTTTTAAGCACAAATAAACACGTTTTGGCAACTTTGGTCACCAACATGTAAGTTATAGGGCAGGAACAGAACACTTTTCAAAACGTGTTTTTCAGCCCGAAATAAACGCGTTTTCTCAACTCCTGGAATCACAGTGTAACTGACTGGCTCAGAAGAGCCCACTGAGTCAGCCCTTAACCCCAGTGTGCAGAAGTTGTCAAAACGTGTTTTTCAGCACAAATAAACACGTTTTGGCAACTTTGGTCACCAACATGTAAGTTATAGGGCAGGAACAGAACACTTTTCAAAACGTGTTTTTCAGCCCGAAATAAACGCGTTTTCTCAACTCCTGGAAACACAGTGTAACTGACTGGCTCAGAAGAGCCCACTGAGTCAGCCCTTAACCCCAGTGTGCAGAAGTTGTCAAAACGTGTTTTTCAGCACAAATAAACACGTTTTGGCAATTTGGTCAACAACATGTAAGTTATAGGGCAGGAACAGAACACTTTTCAAAACGTGTTTTTCAGCCCGAAATAAACGCGTTTTCTCAACTCCTGGAATCACAGTGTAACTGACTGGCTCAGAAGAGCCCACTGAGTCAGCCCTTAACCCCAGTGTGCAGAAGTTGTCAAAACGTGTTTTTCAGCACAAATAAACACGTTTTGGCAACTTTGGTCACCAACATGTAAGTTATAGGGCAGGAACAGAACACTTTTCAAAACGTGTTTTTCAGCCCGAAATAAACGCGTTTTCTCAACCCTTGGAATCACAGTGTAACTGACTGGCTCAGAAGAGCCCACTGAGTCAGCCCTTAACCCCAGTGTGCAGAAGTTGTCAAAACGTGTTTTTCAGCACAAATAAACACGTTTTGGCAACTTTGGTCACCAACATGTAAGTTATAGGGCAGGAACAGAACACTTTTCAAAACGTGTTTTTCAGCCCGAAATAAACGCGTTTTCTCAACTCCTGGAAACACAGTGTAACTGACTGGCTCAGAAGAGCCCACTGAGTCAGCCCTTAACTCCAGTGTGCAGAAGTTGTCAAAACGTGTTTTTCAGCACAAATAAACACGTTTTGGCAATTTGGTCAACAACATGTAAGTTATAGGGCAGGAACAGAACACTTTTCAAAACGTGTTTTTCAGCCCGAAATAAACGCGTTTTCTCAACTCTTGGAATCACAGTGTAACTGACTGGCTCAGAAGAGTCCACTGAGTCAGCCCTTAACCCCAGTGTGCAGAAGTTGTCAAAACGTGTTTTTCAGCACAAATAAACACGTTTTGGCAACTTTGGTCACCAACATGTAAGTTATAGGGCAGGAACAGAACACTTTTCAAAACGTGTTTTTCAGCCCGAAATAAACGCGTTTTCTCAACCCTTGGAATCACAGTGTAACTGACTGGCTCAGAAGAGCCCACTGAGTCAGCCCTTAACCCCAGTGTGCAGAAGTTGTCAAAATGTGTTTTTCAGCACAAATAAACACGTTTTGGCAACTTTGGTCACCAACATGTAAGTTATAGGGCAGGAACAGAACATTTTTCAAAACGTGTTTTTCAGCCCGAAATAAACGCGTTTTCTCAACTCTTGGAATCACAGTGTAACTGACTGGCTCAGAAGAGCCCACTGAGTCAGCCCTTAACCCCAGTAAGCAGAAGTTGTCAAAACGTGTTTTTAAGCACAAATAAACACGTTTTGGCAACTCTGGTCACCAACATGTAAGTTATAGGGCAGGAACAGAACTCTTTTCAAAACGTGTTTTTCAGCCCGAAATAAACGCGTTTTCTCAACCCTTGGAATCACAGTGTAACTGACTGGCTCAGAAGAGCCCACTGAGTCAGCCCTTAACCCCAGTGTGCAGAAGTTGTCAAAACGTGTTTTTCAGCACAAATAAACACGTTTTGGCAACTTTGGTCACCAACATGTAAGTTATAGGGCAGGAACAGAACACTTTTCAAAACGTGTTTTTCAGCCCGAAATAAACGCGTTTTCTCAACTCTTGGAATCACAGTGTAACTGACTGGCTCAGAAGAGCCCACTGAGTCAGCCCTTAACCCCAGTAAGCAGAAGTTGTCAAAACGTGTTTTTAAGCACAAATAAACACGTTTTGGCAACTCTGGTCACCAACATGTAAGTTATAGGGCAGGAACAGAACACTTTTCAAAACGTGTTTTTCAGCCCGAAATAAACGCGTTTTCTCAACCCTTGGAATCACAGTGTAACTGACTGGCTCAGAAGAGCCCACTGAGTCAGCCCTTAACCCCAGTGTGCAGAAGTTGTCAAAACGTGTTTTTCAGCACAAATAAACACGTTTTGGCAACTTTGGTCACCAACATGTAAGTTATAGGGCAGGAACAGAACACTTTTCAAAACGTGTTTTTCAGCCGAAATAAACGCGTTTTCTCAACCCTTGGAATCACAGTGTAACTGACTGGCTCAGAAGAGCCCACTGAGTCAGCCCTTAACCCCAGTAAGCAGAAGTTGTCAAAATGTGTTTTTAAGCACAAATAAACACGTTTTGGCAACTTTGGTCACCAACATGTAAGTTATAGGGCAGGAACAGAACACTTTTCAAAACGTGTTTTTCAGCCCGAAATAAACGCGTTTTCTCAACTCCTGGAATCACAGTGTAACTGACTGGCTCAGAAGAGCCCACTGAGTCAGCCCTTAACCCCAGTGTGCAGAAGTTGTCAAAACGTGTTTTTCAGCACAAATAAACACGTTTTGGCAACTTTGGTCACCAACATGTAAGTTATAGGGCAGGAACAGAACACTTTTCAAAACGTGTTTTTCAGCCCGAAATAAACGCGTTTTCTCAACTCCTGGAAACACAGTGTAACTGACTGGCTCAGAAGAGCCCACTGAGTCAGCCCTTAACCCCAGTGTGCAGAAGTTGTCAAAACGTGTTTTTCAGCACAAATAAACACGTTTTGGCAATTTGGTCAACAACATGTAAGTTATAGGGCAGGAACAGAACACTTTTCAAAACGTGTTTTTCAGCCCGAAATAAACGCGTTTTCTCAACTCCTGGAATCACAGTGTAACTGACTGGCTCAGAAGAGCCCACTGAGTCAGCCCTTAACCCCAGTGTGCAGAAGTTGTCAAAACGTGTTTTTCAGCACAAATAAACACGTTTTGGCAACTTTGGTCACCAACATGTAAGTTATAGGGCAGGAACAGAACACTTTTCAAAACGTGTTTTTCAGCCCGAAATAAACGCGTTTTCTCAACCCTTGGAATCACAGTGTAACTGACTGGCTCAGAAGAGCCCACTGAGTCAGCCCTTAACCCCAGTGTGCAGAAGTTGTCAAAACGTGTTTTTCAGCACAAATAAACACGTTTTGGCAACTTTGGTCACCAACATGTAAGTTATAGGGCAGGAACAGAACACTTTTCAAAACGTGTTTTTCAGCCCGAAATAAACGCGTTTTCTCAACTCCTGGAAACACAGTGTAACTGACTGGCTCAGAAGAGCCCACTGAGTCAGCCCTTAACTCCAGTGTGCAGAAGTTGTCAAAACGTGTTTTTCAGCACAAATAAACACGTTTTGGCAATTTGGTCAACAACATGTAAGTTATAGGGCAGGAACAGAACACTTTTCAAAACGTGTTTTTCAGCCCGAAATAAACGCGTTTTCTCAACTCCTGGAATCACAGTGTAACTGACTGGCTCAGAAGAGCCCACTGAGTCAGCCCTTAACCCCAGTGTGCAGAAGTTGTCAAAACGTGTTTTTCAGCACAAATAAACACGTTTTGGCAACTTTGGTCACCAACATGTAAGTTATAGGGCAGGAACAGAACACTTTTCAAAACGTGTTTTTCAGCACAAATAAACGCGTTTTCTCAACCCTTGGAATCACAGTGTAACTGACTGGCTCAGAAGAGCCCACTGAGTCAGCCCTTAACCCCAGTAAGCAGAAGTTGTCAAAACGTGTTTTTAAGCACAAATAAACACGTTTTGGCAACTTTGGTCACCAACATGTAAGTTATAGGGCAGGAACAGAACACTTTTCAAAACGTGTTTTTCAGCCCGAAATAAACGCGTTTTCTCAACTCCTGGAAACACAGTGTAACTGACTGGCTCAGAAGAGCCCACTGAGTCAGACCTTAACCCCAGTGTGCAGAAGTTGTCAAAACGTGTTTTTCAGCACAAATAAACACGTTTTGGCAATTTGGTCAACAACATGTAAGTTATAGGGCAGGAACAGAACACTTTTCAAAACGTGTTTTTCAGCCCGAAATAAACGCGTTTTCTCAACTCCTGGAATCACAGTGTAACTGACTGGCTCAGAAGAGCCCACTGAGTCAGCCCTTAACCCCAGTGTGCAGAAGTTGTCAAAACGTGTTTTTCAGCACAAATAAACACGTTTTGGCAACTTTGGTCACCAACATGTAAGTTATAGGGCAGGAACAGAACACTTTTCAAAACGTGTTTTTCAGCCCGAAATAAACGCGTTTTCTCAACCCTTGGAATCACAGTGTAACTGACTGGCTCAGAAGAGCCCACTGAGTCAGCCCTTAACCCCAGTGTGCAGAAGTTGTCAAAACGTGTTTTTCAGCACAAATAAACACGTTTTGGCAACTTTGGTCACCAACATGTAAGTTATAGGGCAGGAACAGAACACTTTTCAAAACGTGTTTTTCAGCCCGAAATAAACGCGTTTTCTCAACTCCTGGAATCACAGTGTAACTGACTGGCTCAGAAGAGCCCACTGAGTCAGCCCTTAACCCCAGTGTGCAGAAGTTGTCAAAAAGTGTTTTTCAGCACAAATAAACACGTTTTGGCAACTTTGGTCAACAACATGTAAGTTATATGGTAGGAACAGAACACTTTCCAAAACGTGTTTTTCAGCCCGAAATAAACGCGTTTTCTCAACCCTTGGAATCACAGTGTAACTGACTGGCTCAGAAGAGCCCACTGAGTCAGCCCTTAACCCCAGTGTGCAGAAGTTGTCAAAACGTGTTTTTCAGCACAAATAAACACGTTTTGGCAACTTTGGTCACCAACATGTAAGTTATAGGGCAGGAACAGAACACTTTTCAAAACGTGTTTTTCAGCCCGAAATAAACGCGTTTTCTCAACTCTTGGAATCACAGTGTAACTGACTGGCTCAGAAGAGCCCACTGAGTCAGCCCTTAACCCCAGTGTGCAGAAGTTGTCAAAACGTGTTTTTCAGCACAAATAAACACGTTTTGGCAACTTTGGTCACCAACATGTAAGTTATAGGGCAGGAACAGAACACTTTTCAAAACGTGTTTTTCAGCCCGAAATAAACGCGTTTTCTCAACCCTTGGAATCACAGTGTAACTGACTGGCTCAGAAGAGCCCACTGAGTCAGCCCTTAACCCCAGTGTGCAGAAGTTGTCAAAATGTGTTTTTCAGCACAAATAAACACGTTTTGGCAACTTTGGTCACCAACATGTAAGTTATAGGGCAGGAACAGAACATTTTTCAAAACGTGTTTTTCAGCCCGAAATAAACGCGTTTTCTCAACTCTTGGAATCACAGTGTAACTGACTGGCTCAGAAGAGCCCACTGAGTCAGCCCTTAACCCCAGTAAGCAGAAGTTGTCAAAACGTGTTTTTAAGCACAAATAAACACGTTTTGGCAACTCTGGTCACCAACATGTAAGTTATAGGGCAGGAACAGAACACTTTTCAAAACGTGTTTTTCAGCCCGAAATAAACGCGTTTTCTCAACCCTTGGAATCACAGTGTAACTGACTGGCTCAGAAGAGCCCACTGAGTCAGCCCTTAACCCCAGTGTGCAGAAGTTGTCAAAACGTGTTTTTCAGCACAAATAAACACGTTTTGGCAACTTTGGTCACCAACATGTAAGTTATAGGGCAGGAACAGAACACTTTTCAAAACGTGTTTTTCAGCCCGAAATAAACGCGTTTTCTCAACCCTTGGAATCACAGTGTAACTGACTGGCTCAGAAGAGCCCACTGAGTCAGCCCTTAACCCCAGTGTGCAGAAGTTGTCAAAACGTGTTTTTCAGCACAAATAAACACGTTTTGGCAACTTTGGTCACCAACATGTAAGTTATAGGGCAGGAACAGAACACTTTTCAAAACGTGTTTTTCAGCCCGAAATAAACGCGTTTTCTCAACTCTTGGAATCACAGTGTAACTGACTGGCTCAGAAGAGCCCACTGAGTCAGCCCTTAACCCCAGTAAGCAGAAGTTGTCAAAACGTGTTTTTAAGCACAAATAAACACGTTTTGGCAACTCTGGTCACCAACATGTAAGTTATAGGGCAGGAACAGAACACTTTTCAAAACGTGTTTTTCAGCCCGAAATAAACGCGTTTTCTCAACCCTTGGAATCACAGTGTAACTGACTGGCTCAGAAGAGCCCACTGAGTCAGCCCTTAACCCCAGTGTGCAGAAGTTGTCAAAACGTGTTTTTCAGCACAAATAAACACGTTTTGGCAACTTTGGTCACCAACATGTAAGTTATAGGGCAGGAACAGAACACTTTTCAAAACGTGTTTTTCAGCCGAAATAAACGCGTTTTCTCAACCCTTGGAATCACAGTGTAACTGACTGGCTCAGAAGAGCCCACTGAGTCAGCCCTTAACCCCAGTAAGCAGAAGTTGTCAAAATGTGTTTTTAAGCACAAATAAACACGTTTTGGCAACTTTGGTCACCAACATGTAAGTTATAGGGCAGGAACAGAACACTTTTCAAAACGTGTTTTTCAGCCCGAAATAAACGCGTTTTCTCAACTCCTGGAATCACAGTGTAACTGACTGGCTCAGAAGAGCCCACTGAGTCAGCCCTTAACCCCAGTGTGCAGAAGTTGTCAAAACGTGTTTTTCAGCACAAATAAACACGTTTTGGCAACTTTGGTCACCAACATGTAAGTTATAGGGCAGGAACAGAACACTTTTCAAAACGTGTTTTTCAGCCCGAAATAAACGCGTTTTCTCAACTCCTGGAAACACAGTGTAACTGACTGGCTCAGAAGAGCCCACTGAGTCAGCCCTTAACCCCAGTGTGCAGAAGTTGTCAAAACGTGTTTTTCAGCACAAATAAACACGTTTTGGCAATTTGGTCAACAACATGTAAGTTATAGGGCAGGAACAGAACACTTTTCAAAACGTGTTTTTCAGCCCGAAATAAACGCGTTTTCTCAACTCCTGGAATCACAGTGTAACTGACTGGCTCAGAAGAGCCCACTGAGTCAGCCCTTAACCCCAGTGTGCAGAAGTTGTCAAAACGTGTTTTTCAGCACAAATAAACACGTTTTGGCAACTTTGGTCACCAACATGTAAGTTATAGGGCAGGAACAGAACACTTTTCAAAACGTGTTTTTCAGCCCGAAATAAACGCGTTTTCTCAACCCTTGGAATCACAGTGTAACTGACTGGCTCAGAAGAGCCCACTGAGTCAGCCCTTAACCCCAGTGTGCAGAAGTTGTCAAAACGTGTTTTTCAGCACAAATAAACACGTTTTGGCAACTTTGGTCACCAACATGTAAGTTATAGGGCAGGAACAGAACACTTTTCAAAACGTGTTTTTCAGCCCGAAATAAACGCGTTTTCTCAACCCTTGGAATCACAGTGTAACTGACTGGCTCAGAAGAGCCCACTGAGTCAGCCCTTAACCCCAGTGTGCAGAAGTTGTCAAAACGTGTTTTTCAGCACAAATAAACACGTTTTGGCAACTTTGGTCACCAACATGTAAGTTATAGGGCAGGAACAGAACACTTTTCAAAACGTGTTTTTCAGCCCGAAATAAACGCGTTTTCTCAACTCCTGGAAACACAGTGTAACTGACTGGCTCAGAAGAGCCCACTGAGTCAGCCCTTAACCCCAGTGTGCAGAAGTTGTCAAAACGTGTTTTTCAGCACAAATAAACACGTTTTGGCAATTTGGTCAACAACATGTAAGTTATAGGGCAGGAACAGAACACTTTTCAAAACGTGTTTTTCAGCCCGAAATAAACGCGTTTTCTCAACTCCTGGAATCACAGTGTAACTGACTGGCTCAGAAGAGCCCACTGAGTCAGCCCTTAACCCCAGTGTGCAGAAGTTGTCAAAACGTGTTTTTAAGCACAAATAAACACGTTTTGGCAACTTTGGTCACCAACATGTAAGTTATAGGGCAGGAACAGAACACTTTTCAAAACGTGTTTTTCAGCCCGAAATAAACGCGTTTTCTCAACTCCTGGAAACACAGTGTAACTGACTGGCTCAGAAGAGCCCACTGAGTCAGCCCTTAACCCCAGTGTGCAGAAGTTGTCAAAACGTGTTTTTCAGCACAAATAAACACGTTTTGGCAATTTGGTCAACAACATGTAAGTTATAGGGCAGGAACAGAACACTTTTCAAAACGTGTTTTTCAGCCCGAAATAAACGCGTTTTCTCAACTCCTGGAATCACAGTGTAACTGACTGGCTCAGAAGAGCCCACTGAGTCAGCCCTTAACCCCAGTGTGCAGAAGTTGTCAAAACGTGTTTTTCAGCACAAATAAACACGTTTTGGCAACTTTGGTCACCAACATGTAAGTTATAGGGCAGGAACAGAACACTTTTCAAAACGTGTTTTTCAGCCCGAAATAAACGCGTTTTCTCAACCCTTGGAATCACAGTGTAACTGACTGGCTCAGAAGAGCCCACTGAGTCAGCCCTTAACCCCAGTGTGCAGAAGTTGTCAAAACGTGTTTTTCAGCACAAATAAACACGTTTTGGCAACTTTGGTCACCAACATGTAAGTTATAGGGCAGGAACAGAACACTTTTCAAAACGTGTTTTTCAGCCCGAAATAAACGCGTTTTCTCAACTCCTGGAATCACAGTGTAACTGACTGGCTCAGAAGAGCCCACTGAGTCAGCCCTTAACCCCAGTGTGCAGAAGTTGTCAAAAAGTGTTTTTCAGCACAAATAAACACGTTTTGGCAACTTTGGTCAACAACATGTAAGTTATATGGTAGGAACAGAACACTTTCCAAAACGTGTTTTTCAGCCCGAAATAAACGCGTTTTCTCAACCCTTGGAATCACAGTGTAACTGACTGGCTCAGAAGAGCCCACTGAGTCAGCCCTTAACCCCAGTGTGCAGAAGTTGTCAAAACGTGTTTTTCAGCACAAATAAACACGTTTTGGCAACTTTGGTCACCAACATGTAAGTTATAGGGCAGGAACAGAACACTTTTCAAAACGTGTTTTTCAGCCCGAAATAAACGCGTTTTCTCAACTCTTGGAATCACAGTGTAACTGACTGGCTCAGAAGAGCCCACTGAGTCAGCCCTTAACCCCAGTGTGCAGAAGTTGTCAAAACGTGTTTTTCAGCACAAATAAACACGTTTTGGCAACTTTGGTCACCAACATGTAAGTTATAGGGCAGGAACAGAACACTTTTCAAAACGTGTTTTTCAGCCCGAAATAAACGCGTTTTCTCAACCCTTGGAATCACAGTGTAACTGACTGGCTCAGAAGAGCCCACTGAGTCAGCCCTTAACCCCAGTGTGCAGAAGTTGTCAAAATGTGTTTTTCAGCACAAATAAACACGTTTTGGCAACTTTGGTCACCAACATGTAAGTTATAGGGCAGGAACAGAACATTTTTCAAAACGTGTTTTTCAGCCCGAAATAAACGCGTTTTCTCAACTCTTGGAATCACAGTGTAACTGACTGGCTCAGAAGAGCCCACTGAGTCAGCCCTTAACCCCAGTAAGCAGAAGTTGTCAAAACGTGTTTTTAAGCACAAATAAACACGTTTTGGCAACTCTGGTCACCAACATGTAAGTTATAGGGCAGGAACAGAACACTTTTCAAAACGTGTTTTTCAGCCCGAAATAAACGCGTTTTCTCAACCCTTGGAATCACAGTGTAACTGACTGGCTCAGAAGAGCCCACTGAGTCAGCCCTTAACCCCAGTGTGCAGAAGTTGTCAAAACGTGTTTTTCAGCACAAATAAACACGTTTTGGCAACTTTGGTCACCAACATGTAAGTTATAGGGCAGGAACAGAACACTTTTCAAAACGTGTTTTTCAGCCCGAAATAAACGCGTTTTCTCAACTCCTGGAATCACAGTGTAACTGACTGGCTCAGAAGAGCCCACTGAGTCAGCCCTTAACCCCAGTGTGCAGAAGTTGTCAAAACGTGTTTTTCAGCACAAATAAACACGTTTTGGCAACTTTGGTCACCAACATGTAAGTTATAGGGCAGGAACAGAACACTTTTCAAAACGTGTTTTTCAGCCCGAAATAAACGCGTTTTCTCAACTCCTGGAAACACAGTGTAACTGACTGGCTCAGAAGAGCCCACTGAGTCAGCCCTTAACCCCAGTGTGCAGAAGTTGTCAAAACGTGTTTTTCAGCACAAATAAACACGTTTTGGCAATTTGGTCAACAACATGTAAGTTATAGGGCAGGAACAGAACACTTTTCAAAACGTGTTTTTCAGCCCGAAATAAACGCGTTTTCTCAACTCCTGGAATCACAGTGTAACTGACTGGCTCAGAAGAGCCCACTGAGTCAGCCCTTAACCCCAGTGTGCAGAAGTTGTCAAAACGTG